>NC_050483.2:47268626-47568626 GCF_012460135.2 Molothrus ater
CATATTGAATTGAGCAAGATCCTTAGAGCCAGCCATCATTGTCATTTCAGTATTTATATCGTGCTGGCTTGTAAGATCAGGAAATGAGTGTAGTTCTAAATGTTGTCTGAGCTCCTGAAATCCTTTTGCATTTCTGACTTGCAGCTCAGTTCAGACAAATGAAAAGAGGCTCTTTGGGAGCTCTGACAATGAACCAGCTAATGAAGAGGCAGCTGGAACACCAGTCTAGTGCTCCCCACAATATCAGCACTTGGGATACTGGTGAGCTGCATTTATTGTTCTTTATTTCTGTTTCCTAAACCAATTACTGTGTAACAATCCACTTAAAAAAAAAAAAAAGGGAGTATTTCTATTCTACTATTGCAAATAAGTGATCAGTATCAAATCTAAAGTGAATCTTTATAGACAGTACAAGATTATCATCTAGTAAGTGTTGGAATAGTTATATATTTGGGAGGTAGACCCTCTGGTACAGTTTTGTCCCTTTAATTGTGCATATTACTCAGATTATTTCCTGGTCTCATTGGAAGAAATGGAATAATCACAGTTGAATTAATTAGGTCTAGATTTCATCCCTGGTGCATGGTATCATTTATTTGTATGTCTGTTTACAATGGTATTGTTACACCACAGAGTTGTGCCTTCTACCAGCCAGTTTTGTTTCTCTTTAAAGAAGTTTTCACCAACTCATGCTGAACACCTGATGTTTCTGTTTACTCACTACTTTTTCTCCTTTTAAGATGAATGCAAAGCAATGAAAACTGAATTAAGCGTGTAATTTATTCACTACTCATTTCATTTGTTTTTTGTTTTCTTCTGTATAACACTTTCAGTCGTACCAAATTCATAGCAGATGTCACTAAACAATAAATTCATTTTGTTTTGTCAAAAGTGCTCGATATTTTAGTGCCCATTTTGATGTTAGTGCCATTAAAAAATTGTGCTTCTCAGGAATTTATCAGCAGATGCAGATGCATCTAGAGAAAGGAATGCTTAGAATAATATATGGAACTTAGCATGCTGAATGAATGTGTTACCATCAGCCCTGGACAGCTGAGTTGAAATTTTTGGTTAATTTAGTCTTCAGCATCAAGTTCCATCAAACTAAGCTGTGTAGCTGAAGAGTGGCTAAAGATATGGGGCATAGTTCAGGATTGTCCTTTCTATTCCAGTCTGCTGAGTAGCATGCTCAGCATGACACCCTTAAGTCATAAAGGTCAGAATTTGCCAGTGGTCACAATGGGGGTTTTGTTCTAAAAGCAGGTAAGTTTATTTATTGAAGAGACTTAGCTGGATCACCTAGTCTCTCAGGCAGGGTTTTAGAGATTTAAAAGTTACTGCCTTTTGTTCTGCAGGGAGTGCTTGTATTCAAAATGAACAGGTCAATACTCAAAACTGCTCAGAATCTCTGTCTAGGTAATCCTGTTCCAAATCTGGTAGCTTTCTTCACAACATCTATGACTTTTCCCTCCAATATTCAATTCAGCTAAAGGCCTTCAAGCATGAGAGGCAAAATGAAATGTTCTTTTCTGGAAAGCTTTGCATCTCTCAGTCTCTTGTTAACCACTAGCTTCAAAGTAAACTTTTTATTTGGACATTTGGACAGGCTTTTTTTTGGTTGGCTTTTTTTTTTTTTTTTTTTTTTTTTTAGGATAAATGCTCAGTGTGACTGTCATTTCAGTACCACCTCACAAGTTTAAGACTCATTATACTCATGCATACCAACTAGAAAGTAGTCTCATCCCACATAAATATGTGTGTTTGGTCCATGCATGCTTTATTAATTTATTTTTTATTACCTTGGGTAGGTGTCATGTGTCTCTTCCATTCTTATTTCAAATCACACTTTTCCCAAGCTTGCTGTCTGTAAAAAAAAATTGGTTTGTGCCTGGCTTCTGTCAGTACAAACTATCTCTTCTAGTGTATTGGCATTTCTAAACACTTGTTTCTTCCTCTTTTTGTGGCTCATATATTCCATATCCTGTAGAATCTTTATAGCTAGCACTTCCTTTCCTGTTTAATGACTCTTGTGTAAAATGCCTTTTTATTAGGTTGTCTGTGTCCTTTTTCCTGTATGGACTTCTTTCTTTCTTTCTTGCCCCTTCCTTTCTATGCAAAAAAAATTAACTATTTCCTTTTTTTTTCTTTCTCTTTTTCTATAGCAGTTGTATTTGTCTTTCTCTTGTTTTAACTGTTTAAGACTTGTGGTGCAGCTGATTGATGACAGGTGCTGGATTTGTGGTTCTGGAGACTGAAGTTCTTTCTTTATTCACAGAGCAGATACAGCATGGAAAGCGGCTGTGCAATGTCCCTGTTTGCCTGAACCCAGATTTGGAGGGACCACCACTGAGAATCAGAGGTTAGTTCAGAGTCTGTTTGACCTGGTCCTCTGCCAAGACTGCCAGGAAGATTTCATGGTTAATACAAAATGGTGCTGAATTTTGTGTTCTATTCAGCTGTTAAAACCCTCAGCTGTCCTGCAGAAAGGATGCAGAGAGTGTCTGAATCTCATTTCTGTATAAACTCTCCTCCCTCACAGCTGAAATACACCCAGACTCTCTTAGACCTCTGCAGTAGGGCAGTGACCTACTTTCTTTGCCTAAATCATGTTTTTTTTCCTACTGTTCACAAGAGAGAACATTTTTGAGTTGTTAAGTCTTATTCCAACGTGGTAACATGCGTTATGACTGCTTTTAGCATTTGTGTACTGCAGTGAACTTATATCTAGAGAATATGATAGTGCAACTTTGAAAGTCATGGCAGACAGATCTTTATCCATCTTAGAGGGGAAGAAAAACCTGGATACAAAATCTATACCTCTCCCCTGCATTCTGGATGTTGTTCTACATTACTGGAGTATTTTAGCCTTCTTGAAGTATCTGCTCATATCCAATAAAACCTTAGGGAGCAATTATAAAGTTCTGAACTATGGATGTGAAAGAAATGTTTCCTTCATGCTTCATAAAATGGTTATTTAAAATCTGCCTTATTCTCATTTCACTCCACTTTTGTTGAGTTCAGAAATTGTGGGAGCTTCTTAGCTTGTTTTGCCTGAGAGCTGTTGTTAAATTTGCTTTTTCTGCAGTAACCAGGATTTTGTCATAATACATTCCATCTAAATCTTACATAGAAAAGGTTCCTTGTGTTTCCATAGTTAAATATTACCAGAGAAGTCTAATGTTGACATTAAATCTGAATCTAGAGATTGAAGCAACCAGAAAGAAATTTGGCAATGGATTACTTAAACTGTAATTTGGGAAAGCAGAACTTGGAGAAGTCAAGGGTTTGGGTCTCCCATAATACATGACTTTTCCTAATAAAATAAGCATCTATCAGTAATTAGGTTCACAAAAAGTGCTAAGGGCAAAGTGAGCCCCACATGTTGGCATGATCACAGTGGCTGTGCTCTCAGCTGAAAAACTCAGCTTTGAAGGATAAAGATACTTCTGAAGATTTTCAATGGAAAGCATTTCTAATGATCAACCCTCCAGTGTTCTCAATTCCTTATGAATTATTTATTTTCTCTGTCCTTTCCTGGTTTATCTCCTATCAGTCTGTTAGGATAGTATGAATAGAGTGATGATCTGTGTTGAGACAAGTGAACTTAATTCCTTCTTCATGTAACTGAGAACTATGGGAAGTTAATTCCCAAAATGTTTGGGAGAATACTGCAAAACTTCTGATGTCTAGTCTTGTAGCAACTTTAGAATCATCTTCTCTACCCAGTAGATAAAATTGCATCCAATTTCCTGGAATTTTTGGTTTATGTTATCTTTTTTCCCCATGGATTTATCTATTTTTAACTGATAGTTCTAGGTAATAGGAATAATCTGGCAGAAGCAAGGAATGTGCTTATATATCTTTTTATAGACACAATTTATTTCTTATTTCTAGGCATAGTAAAGCCATTATGGCTATTCTTTAAAAGTCTACTCATCAAGCATTTTGGATTCCTGTTTGATGATTATTTTCTTTTTCTAATTCTTTTCCTAATTGTCTTAAGGTGCTACAAAATCTAGTTTGCTGTCAGCACCCAGTATAGTCAGTATGTTTGTACCTGCACCAGAAGAATTTGCTGATGACCAGCCCATTCTGATGACTGACAAGTAAGTGAGTTTTTTTCTCGCCTTTCAAAGACTTCAAATATGTTAAGTAAAGTGTAGATATACTTGATGCAAATACAGAATCCATTTATCTCTATGCTAAGTTTTTTTTTTTTTTTAACCCAGGGTAAACATTTTCTAAACACTGCTAGCAAGATGTGTTTTCAATTCAGTAGGACCTGGATGGTTATGCACAGGAAAAATGATGACTCAGGGTATTGTGTGTCCACAGAGGTCAGGGGAAGCAGTTTCCATCTTACTTTAAATCAAGAATTCCTTCTGATCCATCAGAAACCTCTTTTTTCTGAGGGGGAAAAAAAAAAAGTTCCATTTAAAAATTCCTTTGGGTTTCTGTTGAAATCAGTAGCTGTTGGTGTGTCATCATGTGTATTCTACATAGCATTTTTAATGCTGATACTCACTGATCCTCAAAGCTTTTGCAAACCTCTATTGTTTGGTTAAAATGCCTGTAAAGGGAATGTTAAACAGAAGTGTACTCATTTAATAGAGAAGTAAAGCAGTCAGCAGGGAGCCATGCATTGATTTGTTCAAAACTTGGGAAGAGAAACCACAAGCTCCTGTGTGTGCTCAGTCCAGTGGACAGACAGACATGCAAGGATGATCACTGCAGAAAGACAGGGCCATTGTGCAGGCTGTGACTGCTAGTGGACCTTATTGTGTGACAAAGTGAAGCATCCCAAAGTTAGTCTGGTCAGTGGCACTTCCCTTGGCCATTTCACAAAAGCTCAGGCACTACCTATTAACATGCAGGCCAGCTGGGCTTGACTTCTATGACTTTGTTGCCATATTTTCTTTATGTTCAGTAAAAAAGGCAAGAAAATTGTCTGTTCAATTCCATTAAGTTAAAATCTCACAATCTCTTGGAGTCATTAGCAACTGATTGAGTGAGGCAGTCTCCTCACTGGGCTGAGATAAGCCGATTTCCCACATTGGTTTGCCTTTTTCATAGGTTGTGAAAGCCTGTCTCATCTCTCCCAGATCTGACATCCCTTTTATAATTAGACATTTTGGAGCCTTTTCAGACCTTCTTCAGTTGTCTTTGAGCATTTCAGGAAGGATAAGTGACTCAGCAGCAAATCTGCCCTGGGAAAGGAGACTTTTCTGACATCTAAGGTTCTGTGCCCCTGAGAGGTCTTTTCATTTATTTCTTAATAGCTGTAACTGCTGTGGGAACCAATCAGATAATTGTTTTCTAATTGTAAAATTTGTTATTCATAATTCATGACTGACAGGAAGGGCAGTGTGAAATTGTTCCATCTCTTTAACATCATCTGTGAGTGTCATTGTTTGTGTGCATGGTGCCTGGGCCTTAGCCCAAGCTGCACAAATTGGCTGTGCTGACATTGTGGAGGGCCAGACTGCTGCAGACTCCTCTTGGACAGTGCAAACTAATGCAGTTCCTTAGAGAAGGGAGCTGGAGTACAATTACCAATGAAGGACCCAAAACAAGGCCTGCCCTGTGGCCCTCTTTCATTTGTCACTAAAGAAACAGGCAGTGTAGCTAGTGAGAAGTTCTATTAATGTTTAAAACTATGGACTGTCACTATTTATAGAAAGATCACAATTTCATTGTCTTTCTAAATAAATGTGGAATAGAATGTACTAAGTAATAATACTTTTAAAAGACATAATTATACACAGATCTATGTATAGTAATGCTTTGTTTGAAATTTGTTAACATCAGGATTAAAAATTTCCTTGCAGGTGCCATGACTGTGGGGCTGTTCTTGAAGAATATGATGAGGAAACACTAGGCCTGGCCATAGTTGTGCTCTCAACCTTCATTCACCTCAGTCCAGACTTGGCTGCTCCTCTGCTCTTGGACATCATGCAGTCTGTAGGAAGGTAAATTCAGGACTTTCCTCTCTCCAACAAGATTGAAAGGATTTTGTGCCTGGAATTGGGTTTACATAAACTTCAGTATACAAAGGTGTATATTTTAAAACTCTTAAGTGAATAACATCTGCTTCCGTCTTGTGTCTTTGTTACTCATCATTTTATAAATTTCTTATGTAACTTCTTCCACTGTCAGTTCAATTTTTGGCAGCTCTTTTGATATTTTCCCCTTTTACCCTGCAAAGGGAAATTCCAGCTCAGGAATCTCCTCAGCTTGTCCCACTGTAAGCAGTGACGTTAAGAATAAATTCAGATTTTCTACAGTACCCTTATTTATTTACTATGTTTGTTACCTGAACAGCGACTGGTGCAGCAATTGGTGTGCTTCTTAAGCTTGGTCCTTGAAAGAAAAGAACATTCTACTGTTAGTTTTTATTCTTCCTGCTAGCTGCTCCTTAAAATAGTTTGTTGGTTTTTTTAATTTTTTGTCCTGCCTCCTAGTGTTTTTTATACCCCAGTTGTCAGAATTTATGCTCTTGTCCGCTTTCATTTGAGAATTTGAGACAGGACTTTATCTTTTTGAAAGAAGCCTTCTCTTTTCTAAAAACCTCCCGTACCTTATTCTCTTCTGCTCTCTTGAAGTCTTTGTTAACAACTAGAGTACCTTGGCCCTGTGTTTCCAGTGTAATGCTCATAAACAGCTTCTGTGCTTCTTACAAAAAATTGCATTCTCTTGGCTCCCCCCTTGTTGCTGCTTTGATACAATTTTTTACTTATATGTGGCTCCTGCTTTAGAAGTTATGCAGGAATGTGGTCAGCTTTTCTGAACTTTGCTCCTGGAGGAGTGTTGACTCCTAGGTATGATCATTCATTAGCATACCTGACACTCCTCAGGCTTTTCAACCATATTTTGTATGCTAGGTGAAAATTTGCATTGGGCTTCCAAACCAGCTACTGTGTGAAATTATCTCTGAGAAATTCTTGAACATTTGCTGGTTTTCTCTTGTTACTTTTACCAGTGTGCATGGGATAATTAGGGTGTACCATTGACACCATTGAATTTTCTCTCTCAGCCACTTCCACAATTTCTTGCCTCAGAGGTGGGATGGATGTGATGGGGTGCTCCAGAGTAAATTTCTGAGCACCACTAGACATGCAGAAACATTGCCCAGCTCTCCTCCTCCACGTTCTTTTTGGAGGCTGAAGTTCAAATTGCTTGACTGTGGCTTCTGCAGGGGCATGGCTCTCCACAGCCCTGCTTCTGCTCTACCTCCCAATTCCATTTAAACACAGCAGCTTTTCAAGTCCTCCATTTCCATTAATTGCAAGGCTGCAGTTCCCTGCTGTCTCTGCTAATTAACTCTGATGGAGGCAGAGTTTCTGACCTAGATGGATGTTGCCCATTCTGTGTGACTCTTGTAAATACAACAGCCACAGAGAGGAAATAATTTGGAAGATGAATTAGCAAGGGATGAGGGATAAGTGGACTACCTTTTTCTGTGTTTTGAGGGGGAAATGCTGCATCTTTAGAGTGAGACAGCTGATTGTTTTAGAGCAGCAGATGACAGTGCAACATGGGGTATTCCTGGTAAATGCCCTGTCTTGTTCCTGCTGGTTGAAATTTCTGAAAAATTCTAAATACAATAAGAGGCTCCCCACAAAGGGATTACTTTGAAAATATGCAAAATAAGTAGTATATATAAGCAGAGAGGCATTCAGGTGCCTCATATATGTACCTTGCTCTGTCTTTCATCAAGTGGTGCTATATATATATATATATATATATCTCCAAATACCCATTTAACAGCAGAAGTGAAAATGAATTAGACTTTTTGCACTTTTTTTTTACTAATAGAGCAACTACTTTCATGCATAGAAGGGGAAATAAGGAGTTAGGAAGTCCAAGGTGTTTCAGGACCTAAACAATACACAGAAAGATTTTTCAGAAGTTATTTGGGAACCCACAGGCACAGATAGGCATCTGTTGGGATTTTCAGAAGGGAAAAAATTTCTGGGTTCAGGTTACTGACAATTAAAGGTTGAAGTGTTTCTAAGACTTTTACATGCATTTAAATTTATGATCTGGTTCCTTAATCAAGATTTTTGACTTGGTTATTCTTATTTAACTGATTTCCAGTGAGATTTAGCTTTCCAAGCATTATAGCTGTGTTTGAAGGTTAAATTTAGGCTTGAGTTAATGAGGAGCTGTGAAAAGCTTAACTTCTGTTTCTAACATGTACAGATTTGAACACATCCATTTTCTGTTCTGCTTTGTGGTCTGAAAAGTGGAGGCAATGATGAGAGTTCATGGCATTTGTGCAATAAAATATTTAGAGTAGTAATGATAAATATATACAGACAGTACATTTTTGAAAGTTTCAGATGTTCCCAAGTGTTTACTGTAGCTCATGTCAGGTGAAGTTTTTCCAAAGTTCAAAACCTAGTGTTTTGTTTGTCACAAACCCCATGCTTGCATTATCACATTCAAAAGGAGAGAAAAACATCATACTTTGATTTCTTTAAGAAGAAAGGTTTTACATTGTTATGTTTCTGTACTTCAGTAGATTTTGGAGAATAGGTGTCATGTCCATTGGGCATGTGATTGGTCTCATTGCATTCTGCAGAAATCCTCGCGTGCCTTAATGTCAGCTGATGCTGCAGTCATTCCAGATTAAAAGCCATCATTGCTTGATGGTGGCTTCAGACCTTTCTCACCCAGAATTAGCTTTGCACACCAGAAATAATATGTTGTATTTTAGTGTGGATTTCTCTTAACAATACTGAAGTCAGGAGCTCTAATGAGTTTTTCTGATTTATGCTAGAACAACTGAAGATGATAAAATCTTTAATCCCCGGCACCATCAAGTTTGAGATTATTGCATTGTTGGAAGTATGTTGTGTCCCCAGCTTGTCATGCATAATTCATGAAAATCACCATAATTTTGGTTCATGCTGTTGCATTTGACTGAGCTGCCTTAGGGTCCTTTTTGGATTTTATTAATTGATTAGAGAGGCAGCTCTCTTCAGAACAGGAGGTGACCAAGGATGAGCAACAGCTAAGTCAAAGATAAAAGGATCATTAATCAAAAAAATCCCATTGAAGTTTAGATATAAAATAGTGTAGCTCTGTGAACTTTTCCCTTAGACTTATCAACTTATACCATCTAAAATATTGATTTGCAGCAGATTAAAATAAGAATTTTGTTTTGTATATAAGGGATGCTTCCAGTGTCCATCTTTATAGTGGCTTTACAGTGTGCAGCTTTTTAGTGGCTTTTGGTATTAAAGGTGCTTTGCTTTGATATTGTAAGCCCTGATTCTATTCATTTACATGTCCTGCATATTGAAGTGCATAATTTTACTTTAAGATTGTGTTAGGTATTTTCACTGCCCATATTTGCCTTTCAAGTCTATATTTAGGCACTAAAATAAATGACCTGATTTTTGAGAATACAGTAGTTCTCATCTGACTTTGGAAGAGTTTGTAGGTAATTAGTGGTTTTGAAATTAGGCTAGTTATTTAGGTGCCAATATCTGAAACTAGAAGCCTCAATTTAGAGGGCCAAGCAAAGACTTTTTGCTGTGTGGCTGCATTAATCAGAAACTATTCAGTCAGTAGGCAGCTTCTGGCAAACTTTTTTTCTCTCTAAAAAAAATAGTTATCCATGATATTAGTTTGCCATGTAGGGCAAAAACATTACTTCATTATCTTTGTGCTACTAGAGGGAGGCAAGATTTGTCTTTAGAGCAGTTGAGCATTAGTGAGGCTGCAAGACTGAATAGAGTTTATGTCATGCAAATATGATTTTTCTGAATTTAGGTGCTCTTCAGAAGATCTTTATGTTAACATTTTAAATGTTCTCTAAAATCTGTGTGTGTTCTTTATATAAAATGGTACTTTATTGTCTTACTTAAAAATAAAACACACACACAAAAAGAGCATATGAGTTTCAATTTCTTTTTTGTTTTTATTCCAGGTTGGCATCAAGTACCAGTTTTTCTAATCAAGCAGAAAGGTATGGTAGCAAAGGATACCTTGACTAAAGTGAAACAATCAATCTAAATCATCATCTTCCCTGACCCTAAAATCAACAAAATTTAACTTTTAAAAAATGTTATTTAATATTTGTGAGTAAAAGGAATAAAATGTCCTTTATACTTATTTGAAATATCCTGTATTTTCTGGAGATGAACAGGAGCCCATATTCATATGTGTTAAAGCTGGAAAAAATCAGATTCAGATGCTGTTTGGACTTCACAATTTCAGTGTAGCTTTTTCTAACTGGTTCTGTGTTCAGTATTTGTCTTGATAAACTATCTCCATAAATTCAATCAAGTGAATCCTCCTTGGCCATGGAGAATCCCTGGTAGTGATGCCTCATTATGTAAATCAGATGCTGAATAGGATAAATTCATTTTGTGAAGCTGTAAAGCATGTTAAGATGTGCAATTTATGAGTAAATAGATAATACTTAGGCTTTTAAAATTAAACCATTCATTTATGAATGATTAGGGAGTACTTAATCTTTTGAAGGAAACTGCAAGAGGCAAATGAATATTATAATGTTTTTGTTTACCTGTTGTTCATGTGTTTTATGAAAAGCCGGAAACCTTATTATGTGTCATTGAAATACACAAGGTGAGAGCAGGGTTGTATTTCAAATTCAGATGACTCACAAATAAAACTATGTGGGGAATCAGGAAAAATAGAGGTATTCATTGAGACAAATACTTTAAGTATGTGTATGTAATTTTTAATCTATTCATAGTTGAGCTCAAGTCATAAAATCAACATGCTGTACTTTTTTTCAGGATCAGGACACTTCTGTTTTTGAGTGTCTCACTCATAGCTGAACAATTCCATAATTAAAAAGAATAGCATCATCTTTATTTCCTCCATGTAGTCAGCAATAACAAGTGTTTAATCTGCAATGCAATTTTTGTCTTCTTTTCCCTTCATTTTCAGCATGATGATCCCTGGAAATGCTGCAGGTGTGGCCAAGCAGTTCCTCCGTTGTGTGTTCCATCAGCTGGCTCCCAATGGCATCTTCCCTCAGCTTTTCCAGAGCATTATTAAAGGTAATGTGCAATACCTGAGTGCTTTTCTGACCCTCAGGTTCCTCTGTATGAGCAGCCATTGTGAAAATGTCATCATTCAAATTTCAGATGGAAGCTTCTTACGGACCTTGGCTACGTCTCTGATGGACTTCAGTGAGCTGAGTTCCATCGCTGCTCTGAGCCAGCTGTTAGAGGTATGTTGACAATTGGCTCTGTTAGTGATGCTAATTTTATTAGCATTATCAGGGTCATTTCTTGTCATTTGAGTTCAAACTTGCTTCATCAAAACCACTGAATTTTTGTTTTGTCCTCCCTGGAAGTAATTAGGCTGTCCTCACCATTGGTAGTGTGCCCCATTCCTTCCCCAAGCACTGCTTTTTGTTTTCAGGAACATTTCTACTCATACATCTCAGTTCTCCCTCTTCATTTTATCTGATGACAGTTTCTCTTAAGTATTCCATAAATCTATTGCCTGCCTTTCCCTGACTGCCTTCTATGTAGCTGGCTTATTTCTACTGTACCATTTTTCCTCCTGCTAGAACTAGTCCCTTGCATGTGTCCTGTTCTTCCAAGAACATGGCAATTGCCTCATACAAGATGTTGGCATCACTTTAAAACTGTTCATGTCTTTTCAGGCCTCACCCTAGGACACAAGCCACAAAAGCATACATGGTCTATGGAACATTAATGAACGTATCTTCTTTGAAACTGTCTAAAAGAAAACATGAAAAATCTGCTCCTGAATACTTCAAATTTTGCTTTTTCTACTGCCATGCCAGTCTGAGCAGATTATGAGTTAAGACCCTGCTTATAACATTTAGGCTCAAAATCTTTTGGTCAGTACTTTAGGAACTCCAGACTAACTTTCACATACACAGCTCAAATTCCCAGCACAACACTATCATTAACATAATAGAAAAAGTATGCAGTATTTGGTCTCAAACTCAGCACTTCCAAATGCCCTGTCAGGGACCATTTCTGCACGTGTATGATCGATCATTCACAGTTGTCGTTTCCTTTCCCAGGGTTTAAACAACAAAAAGAATTTGCCAGCAGGGGGTGCGATGCTCCGCTGTTTGGAAAACATTGCTACCTTCATGGAAGCCTTGCCGATGGATTCCCCCAGCAACCTCTGGACCACAATTAGTAATCAGTTTCAGACCTTCCTTACTAAACTCCCATGTGTTTTGCCTCTTAAGGTATGATGTGTGGGCATCTGAAACAAGCTGTATTGCCATTGGTCAGAATGTACTGAAACTGTGCATAAACAATCAGAGTGGGTTGTTGTGAATGTTTCCTAATGATTCAGCTGATATTTCCAGAGGACTGGATTTATTGTATCTCTGATCCATCCCTTTAATTATGTTTTCTGTGGGTACCAACAGCAACTCTGACCAGGGTACTTTTCACTTCTTTCTCCTATGCATTTTCTATGCCCTATCTCTGTCAGATTAGAACACTGCATTTGAGACAATCAGTATTTAGACAATGAAAATCCATCTGGTTTTAACTGTTAAAACTAAATAAAACTCTTAAGAAGAGCAGCACCACCTAATTAATTTGCTGAAAGTACACCGTAGTCAGACAAGCAGAGGGAACTGACACTACTGAGACTTGGGCCTAGCCTGTTTGGCTGACCAGGTTGTAGTTCTGATTGTGATAGAATATTGTTACAGGAACTGAATGCAGAAGCTCTGATTTATCAGAGCTCAGAAGACATACAGCAGGATCTTATCTCCTGGTGTGTATATTTTAGCAAACACAGTAAGAACTTCTGAGTCTTTCCAGTGGACTCCAGTAAATTAAATGGAATTCTGATGCACTTAATCTGTTTGCTGTGGTGTGAATGAACCCAGTGGTGATTTTTTCTATACAAAGCAGTGTTTTTCTATATGGGCTGAGGGATCCAAAATCTAAATCTGTGACTGATAACATTGTCTTTTAAATTGGTTGTCACCACCTGGCTACAGGAATGAAATTCCTTGGCATTATTATCAGTAGTCAGATCTTGAAACATCTTTAGATTTTAGTAAATTGTGGCTTTATCCTTCAGCACTTACTAAACCAAACAGGCAATAACCATTCCCTCTGTGCATCACCTCAATCTGCTGCATCTTATGTAACTGAAATAAATAAAAACAAATTAAGTGGATCTTAGTGGTTCCAACTGCACATCCACCACTCACAGAACCTTTAGGTGAAGGGTTTACTCTGATTTCCCTTCTATTCATGGGAGGTATTATTAGTAAATACAAGTAAAGCAATTGCTTGCTCCTGCACTTTCCATCTCCTGTTCTTTTCTTTAGGGTCGTAGGGGACACTTTGATATTCTAGATGTTTACAGCAGGGTGAGGCAAGACAATGGATTGATCCTGAAAAGTCCATTCTGTGCTGTAACCTGTGTGATTTACTTAAAATGAAGAGTACATCATAAGGAACAACTTAAGGAATCTGAAACAGCTGCTGCCAGGGCATATTCCGGTGTTACAGGTTGTGAGATGTCTTAATATGTGAGGGAACATATCATAGTCCAAAACAAGCACAGACATATAAAATAAGAGTGATGGTGTGCACCTATGCTGTGTATGTTACCACTGAAGGGGCATTGTGTTCAAGGATAAGCCAGTTTAGAGAAGGTAGTTAAAAATCAATCATCAGGGACCATTTTTCAGACTTCGCTTGTAAGTTATTCGTAGCTGCTACCACTATAAGCAAGATATGTACACAGAAGGGCGCTAACTTCTTTTCTTTTTCTTTTTTGTCTTCAAATATGTTCAGTGTTCTTTAGACTCTAGTTTAAGAATCATGATTTGCTTGTTGAAGATACCTACTACTAGTGCCACCAGGGTAAGTTCCAGGAGGACAAAATTCTATTGCCTCAGGTACAGCCAGCCTGTGCAATTGTATGAATGTGTTCATTTCCCCTGGCTAGGAAAGCATTATATGTAAGCATAAAATTGTGCAGTCCAATACTGTTTGGAGAATGATAAGAGCTTTGGAATCTAGGTTACAGTGAAGTGGGGGTAGAATTGCATTCTTGTGTGGGTGTGAATGTATATCTTCTTAAAGATTTGATGTTCTCTTTTTTTTCCCCTCTTCTTTTTTTTCTTTAAAAAAAATTAAGGAGCTTCCTCAGACGTTTTTCAGTACAATTCCACTGAAGTCAGTGAGGTTTTCCTGCATAAACTATACAGCATCTCTTATAAACACTGTGTCACAAGTGAAACTATTTTCTAACTTTTTGTTTCTAAGTTCTGACAGAAGCATGAAGGCATATGATACAGCTGTTTGCCCAAAACAGTGTGAATCCCAGGCAGATAGCCTCTGAGCTAAAAATAATGCTGTTCCATTCAGGCATTTCAGAGTTGGAATGCTTCTTTGCTGTTTTGGGCAACGGGTTATTGATTTCTGTAACACATGTCATTGCAGAGTCTTCTGGAACCTTTTTCAAAATTACTGAGTTTTGTAATTCAGAATGCTGTCTTCACTCTGGCCTACCTGGTGGAACTGTGTGGTTTGTGCTACCGAGCCTTCACCAAGGTAACAGTGACACTGCATCTTCCTTTAGGGACAAGTGAAAATAGAACAAAGTAGTGCTTCCCAAAAATAGTTTGGAAGTAAAGATGGAATCAGTATCAAGTTTCAGGCTTGTCAACAGTTTTAACATAGTTTGGTTATAAAGTAGTAATCATGGTTTAGTGCCTTTTAATAATGCTAAGTTTTACATTCACAGTAAAGACACAGATGATGGGAACCTGCTGCAGATGTTGCTCAGAAAAGTTTTCTGATGAGATTTTGGGACTTGCACATTTTTTTCTCATATTCGTGAGATACCTGGTATTCATGCATCACATGAATATCAGTCATATCTTTCCTAGTGCACAAGTTTAGCCATTCACATTTGTGAGTAAAAACTTAAATATTCCTGGTAGTGCCTTTGGAGAGCACAGCTGTGGGGGGAGCAGTAGACAACTGACTAAAATGGAAGACTCCAAGTTAGGAGCTTTCCATCTTAGATCCTGTTCATTCTGTATTGGGTATTTTCCTCTGGCAGGCATGGCTGTTGCTGTGTAAAAAAGAGAACAGTATATGTACACTTTTAAAATGTTTTAAAGATTCCTGGATGAAGGCTATGGTGTACAAATAGCAGTTATTACTTGGGTTCATTTTTGTAGCTATCAGTGAGAAGTTTGACAATAAAAAAGCAATTGAGCCCCTGGTCATGTATACTTCATTATGTAGATTGTCAAGGTAATGAGCAAAAATGTTGCTTTAGCCACTAAGTGCAGTTTTCCATCCTTGCTACATTTGTCAGAACAGTAATTAATCCTCAGGAAACACTCTGTCATAAGTAGCTACATGATTTTCTGTTTTGATAATGTACAACTGGAACATGCATTCTTTCAGTCTTGTTACGACTTAAAATATCACTGTACAAACAGTGAAGAAGAAATGATGAAAGCAATGACACTCTTTCAGAAAAACTGCACCACAAGAAAATAAGAAACATTTTTACAAAATGTAATGGTTTGAAGCATTAAATAGAAATTAATTTACAGTATGTTTAACGATAGCAAGCAAGTTCTAGCTTTTTGTCTCATTTGAAAGAGAAGAGTTTATGCAATGGAATAATCCTGAATACAGAAGGGATTGCCTAGCTTTTGGAATTATTTTGAGTTGTATCTATAGTCAAGGCTTTGGGCAAGGAAAAATGAGTAAAATGTTAACGTGAACTCTAATAGTGTTAGATACCCCTCTTGCATTTGTGGTCTTATCAGAGTGTTTCATGTATCTGCTAAAGCAAATGATGAACTACAAGAAATTTTTCACATTCCTCAGGCTCTGAAGTTTCAGAGATATGTAGTTAAAACCATGGTGTTGGAAAACCCACATGTGTGTCTTACATGCTGCCTGGTTGATTGTTCTATTAATGTAGTGAGTACTTAATTGCACACAGGAAATTTGGATTACAGTGCTTGGTAAGTCTTCTTGATTTAGTTTAATGCAACCTGATGACCCAGAAATGGAAGCATTAGTGAATGTTCTGCATTGTATGGCCACAGAATAGTTAATTTAGTGGAACTCCACACTACATTATCTTTGCTATTTCTGAAAGCTTACTGTAGTTTTGCCTTAGAAGTGTCAAATTAATGACTGCAGTTAGAAAAAACACCAAATCAGTTATGATGTCCGTGTTTCTCTACAGTGCAAGTCACTGTATGTAAATAAGAATGTTGTGGTAGAGGACTACATAGAAGTGAATTCCAGAAGGAATATAATTGTGAGCATTGAAACTATTCAAATGTAATTGCTTGTTTTGCAAATTTGAGTGTGCTGACTGGAACAAAACAGCAACTTTCAGCTGAGCTGTGGAGGATTCTTATCTTTTCAAAGAGCAAACTACTCCAGCATGCACTTTGTAGAGGTCAGTGCTGTACAACCACTCCAAATCTATTTTTTAGGAAAAAAGATCCAACATTTTCCTAACAGCCTATGGCAGGAGTATCTGAGTTTCTCTTGTATTGGATCCTGAAGACTCACGTCAATCTGATATTTCCTTGTCTGAGTTTCTGTTCCAGGTCAGCAATTTGTTTCTTTCAGTGCCTTTGGAACTCTCAGTTGAGAGTACCATCTCTTCTGTGGATTGTAATCTTATCTTTAGTTTTCCTTTCAAGTGTCTTAAGGTCCTAAATGGACACTTTCTGGCTTTCTTATCTCTTAGAACTGCAGAAGCTTGAACCTAAACTTAGCCTTTTGCTGGTGTTCTGTTGACCCTTACTAAGTAAATGCAGAGTGCCACATGATTTTGCTATTGAATCTTTTAAAGAATATTAAGAGGCAGATCTTCAGTATTTTTAATTACTGCAGTATCAGCAGTGATACAATAAAGATTTTTGCTTTATACTGGCCTACTTGGAGGATAGCAATCTCCATTAAAGATCCAAATTGACTCTTATTACTAAGTTTGGACCCTGAGGTACTACTAGAACTTCAGTAGCTTCATGTTCTCCATATTGACATGTGGTTAGTCACAATTTGAAGGTTGCAAAGCTGTTTTCTGTAGGGATACATATTGGCATTAAGTACCAATATAGCTGGATGGAACGTGCCTGGGCTCGTCTGGCCCTTGCTGCTTGACCAAGGGCGGCAGCTGTGGTGGTTTCTCCTCAGAGACACCTTTGGCTGGCTGGATGCTGCAGCTCGGCGCTTGGGACAAGTCCAGGCAAGCAGGAGCTCAGGGTTACCTCTGGTGGAGAAGCTTCAAGGCAAAGTGAAGGAAAAAGGAGTCGGGTTCTGCGGGAGGGTTTCGATGCAGAGCTTTATTCCTGGCACCCAGGCCTCTGAATGCAGCAACAGCTCCAACAGAGCCAGTGAACTGCGTGGTTGCTGTGTCTTATAACCCCAGGGAGAGAGGCAGGGAAGGGACAGGGACCTCACCAACCAGGTAAGGGGGGAAAGTCTCAGGGGACAAATGACACCTGGATAGCCCAATGTCCCCAGGGCTGAGAGGCGTCTTTGAACTCTGCCAATCACACGACGCCCTTGCTGGAATGCCAAGATTGACAGACAGCACTCAGCAAGGGGCAAGGGAGGGGAAGGGAGAGGGTATTGGCACACCTGGGGAAGGAACTGGGATAGCTGAAACAGGCTATTACATCACACTGCAGCAGATACATAGACATGTGAGAGAGTTAATTTGGCTGAACAGTGGCTGAAGTAGTGTATTCCTGACACTTCTGGTATCAGATTTATACATGTGGCTCCCCTGGATGTTATTCTCAAGGAGCAATGGCTTTCTGGCAGAATATAAAGTTTATACATATTTATCACCAGCAGGATGATAGGAATAAGCAGACTTGGGTAGGAAGGATACTTTGGGCCATTGATTTATATGTCATCACTCCTGATGAACAGTGCAGGAAGCAAGAGACCAGATGTCAAAAAATCATTTTGCCTGATTTTGCCTAATCTCTCTTCATCACATGTGCTTAACAAACTTTAAGAGTTTAGACTGTGAGATAGGAGACTCCTTAGAGAAAGAAGCAGTTACCAGTTGTATAATCCCTAAAGCCAAGAAAATCTGGGGTTCATGAATCCTATGCTTCTTTTCCAGTGTTCTGACAGAGCAATTTATTATGGCCCAGTTATATCCTGTATAGCATAGATGTTAGTATGTAAAATAGCTGAATGCTTTTGAAAGAATTATGTCTTCCTTCTTTTTCAGTATGTGTAGGCTACTGGACTGGGTTACTGATAGGAACTTCTGTCCACTCTTTGTGGGGGGATGTAAATGTCAACTGACTTGAATGTGGCACTGCATAATGTCTGTGTCTCAGGTCTGGCAAGGCATTTGATGGTGGGAAAGGACAGTCTTCCCAGGGAATTCTAACAAGTAACCAGGATTTGTTTACACTGTGGGTATTATGCACCATTCTGGTTCTCCATTCCCACTCAGAATATCATAGTGTCAGAAAGTTCAGGTAATGATAGCAAGAATGATCAAAGGGTTGGAGTTCCACATACAGAGCAATAAAGTCAGAGCTCTTTGGTCTGAAAGAGCAGGACCTGATGGAAATGTGAGAGAGGTCTGCAAGGTCCCAAGTGATCCAGACAGGGACAGGTAATTTCATTCCTTTCCAGTGTAAAGAACATACTAAGTTTATAGGAACTAGTCAAAGCAAGTAAAGGGAAGTGATTCTTCAACAGCATGTGACTCCTACCATTTGTGATAAAGGTTGGCATGAGTCCCAGAGGTCAATGGACAGTTATGTCGAAGAGAAATACATTGAGAGTTTTGAATTATACAGAAACCACAGTGATCTCAGAAGTTCCTTGAGCTGAACAAAGTTGGTCAAATTATACATGCTTGCCTTGTTCTTATTCTTCCTTTTGCTTCTGCTTATGGCTTTGTTGGAGATAACTTACTGAAGACATTTGTTCCCATCTGACCTCTCCTGGATATTCCTATATTGTATACTTTTTCTCAGAGCAGCGCTCATGCATGTGAATGTGGGACTTTTGAATATTTGTCCCCTCAAGAAATGGTTTCATAATACATCTGATTCTGGAGTGTTAGCTTCCTGCAAGTTTAGCTGCCTAGACTGCATCAGTATAGTCAGACAAGGACAAGGACTGCAGTTTGGGACCCATTCTGTCATCTAAATGTGTTATCTGTCTGCCCACTCCATGTAATTGAAGAGGAAACTAGGAGCTTGAAGTATGGTCTCTTGATTCACAGACTGGCATCATAACTTCCATGGAATACACACCATTCTGTTGTTTTGGCACCTTCTCTCAGATCAAGGCCTGATATTTAAAATCTGTTTTCATTCAGAGATATGTGGGTGCTGTGGGAGGCATGCACTGCTGCTGCAAGCTTTGTTAGACAGTGTGCCACACAGCTAGTGTGGGGACAGCAGTGCTCTGAAGAGGAGCACTGGTGACTGATTGGTCTGCTGCAACAAAAGCTCACTCACACTTTCAGCTTCTCGTGTGTGCAGATGGAGGTGGCCTTCAAACTGTCTCTCACTAATGAACCTCACTAAACTTCTCTGAGGAAGAGACAAACAATCCTGTTTTACAGATTTTGTGGAGAACTGAGGCCCTGACTGAGTAGAAATTTTCACACATTTAATTTAAGTGAGCAGGCAAGTGCATGGGATTTACAAGATGGAGGATACCAGGTTTTAGATTTTAAGCACACTTTGGATATGCTCTCATTATTAGACCATTTATTTCATCTCTAATGGTTGTCTGAAATAGAGCATGGTGCTCCTGCTTATCAAAATTCTTGAGTTGTTGTGGTCAATAGCAAATTACGGATTTGTTTAATGTTTTTATCTTACTCTCTAAAGTTGGAGAATGTCAAAGTAAGATGTATAACAAGGCCATCTTATCTCTTGTACCTCCTTGCTGACTCAGCCCTACAACTCTATTCTTAGACTTCTGTGTTCTGATCTCTACTGGCTGATTTCCCCTATGTTTTAAAGTGTTTCTGTGGTAGCAGCTGTAGCCAAGACTGTTTTTATTGTGGAAGTGGAAAAGTACTGCCAGTCTAATGAGTGGAAATAGATGGTCCAAGCAGCTGTAGTGGAAGCACTCTTGTTAAAGGGGAATAACAGCAGAAAGAGAGTATGGTGAAATATAGACAGGTTTTGGCAGCTTCAGTGAAAGAATAATGCTAAATACTATGCCAGTTTTGTTCTTCTGTGTAATTTCTTACTGCTTTCCTCTTTTCTCTTTTCATGGGACTCCTTAATGAAAGCTGTGTTTGCATACCTGGGTTTTATAACTATTTTATAAAATCTATCTGTATTTCATGTGTGAAATACTAAATCTTGCATATAATGTCTGACAAAACAGCAAAGAAAAATCACCTTCATTGATGTCTCTTTATTAAGTCTGTAGAATAATATAAATTATGAGTGATGTTGGCTTTTTTGTTTTTAGACAGCAGAAAGAAGTACATTTTTGTAATTTTGTTATTCTCAAACTTAGATAAAAAAGTATCTTTATGGTTTACTAGTGGCTGTCAGTGAATTTCAGGGCATTCATAATTCTGTGGTTTTTTGTTGCAGGAAAGGGACAAGTTCTACTTGACACGCTGTGTTATATTGGAGTTACTGCAAGCACTCAAGTTGAAGTCACCCTTACCAGACATGAATCTGCTGCTGTTGGTGCAGGTACAGCAAATTCTGATGTAATTCTCATACTGATCCTGGCTTGGCCCAGGTTTGGGAGTGGGGCAGAGGCTGAAGAACTGAGTCCAACATGATTACAGAAAGTACCAGCAATGTCTGGGGAAGCAAGAACTTTTTTAATCCAAATCCAGTTGCATTTGTATGCATTGGTGCATACATTTAGGCTGCTACATTAAAATTTAAGAAACTAAATTTGGAATCCAAATTTCTCATAATGATAATGACCTGTGCATCACTGCTCAAGTACTGAAGATCACAGAATATATCTTGAGTTGGAAGGGACCCATAAGGGTTGAGTCCATTGAGTTTTATATCATGTCCTGCTGGGGCAGCTGCCCCTGGTGCTGCCTTTTCTTTATATCCTAGCCTCAAACTCTGTCACCAGCTTGTGTGGGAAGGGCTGCTAGTGGATCATGGGTCACAACTCAGTTTCTGGCAGTAAGCTTGTCTCCACTTCTTGAAGGCCGTTTTCTTTTGACCTGTAGTTTTCCAGCTACGAATACATTGACAATATTTCTGCTGCTTTCATTCTGTGGAGTCAAGCTACCTTTGGAAAATATGAGGAAAAAAGATAGAGGCTTATGAAAACTTCTGCCTCCAAGAAGGCAAGTGCGGCATGGTTTGGCATCACAAGCCTGTCACCAAAACAATTTGCTGAAGTCCATAAAATGTAATCACAAGCACTGGGCTCATTGTTCCAATGAGATAACAATGATATGTTAGAAACTTAAAATTATAGGGGACCAGCATAACAGCACTTCATAAGGTCTAGGTGAGATGTTTATTACATAGATATCCCATAATGCTCCCAGCATCACAGCTCCATTCACTCCTTCCCTTCCCATTATGGGTCAAAGCTTTATGTAGCTTACTATGGACTCATTTTCTTTTGAGTACTGGTACATTACTCATAGTAAGTAAATTATTTCCAGTTGACAGAGAAATAACACTTACAAATAATATAGCAGTTAGGATAACTCTGAAAACAATTATTATGCCATCAGTGTTAGGGGAAGAAGTTGGGAAGAGAAGAATAATATGGGGGGTTTTTTTGATGCTTAGGGGTTGTTTTTTAAAATCCATTTAAGTTAAAAAGCAGAAGACTGTCTTTTTTTTTTTTTGTTAATTATTATTTAACTCAAACTTACATTTTTCAGTCCCAGTCAATACCATCAAATAACAACCACCAGTCTCTTTCTGTCTTACAGCTGCAGGGATGCACCTTTATACCATGTACATTGGTTTTTGTTGACTTGAACTGATTTTTCCTGTATTGCAGAATGAAGCAATTATTCTGCATTACTCCTATAGTTCAGTCTTGTGGCTACCCTAAAGCATAACAATCCCCTAGTCTAGTCCTTCCTGAATTTGTCATTTGAGAATGCAAACAGGCCATGTCAATTTTGGCAGTGGGGTTTAACTGATTTACGCTTGGGCTTCACATTGAGTCAATTGCCTGAGAGACCCAGTAAGCAAAACTCTCTTACATCACCTTATCTCATAAAGATTAAATGGTATTTGCCTGGGTTTTCCTCCTAGCACTGTTCCCATATGCTGTATTCACTTTGGGATATATTCATACCTTACACAACAGCATCTAATATGGATATAAATGTCTTTTATGATGTCTCTCTTTCAGAGGCTGATGAAGTGATTCATATTTCCTGCCATCCAAAGCAGCCAGCTTCTGTTTTTATGCAGTCAGTGGTGAAGAATAGGGGTTATATTCAGACCATCTGCCATAGATGCCTACTGGAGGCATGATGACTGCTTCTCCCATTGACTGTAAATTGGCAGCTCTCAGTAGTATGTGGTCTGAATCACTCAACAGCCTCTGGAATTGCAACACCATAGTAACCACTAAGCCCATCTTAAGCACCACTGTAATTTAAGAAATCTACCAGTAAAAATGCATATGTCTCTTATTTTTTAAATATTCTCTGCTGCCATTAATAGAATTAAGGGATTGGTTCACTTCTTTACCACACAAAGCCACCAGGATATTAATTCAAATTGTATGCTTTTGAATGAATAAAGACATAGCAGAGTTAACACAGCACCAAACGGAAATGGTTTTAATTTCCAGCAGTCATGTCTCCATGGACATGTTAGCCTGTATGCAAGATTCTATACAGACAGTGCACACAGAATACAGAGATTCTGTCAAACTGTTCCAGATAACAAAGGAGCTGTGATAACTTTAATTTAATGATAGATCAGTCGTGGGCTGACTAACAAAGGAGTTCCTAGAAAGGTACATTTGACACCCACGTTTATCCAGATTACATAGTGCCATCAGTGTCACTGGTGACATTAAGGCTAAGATGAGAGTTAACTTTGTCCCACTTTACAAAGAATGAGAATTTTTAACCAGATCACTCCAATCTTTGCATAGGTGTCATGGGTGATAAAGGGTACATTAAGACTGTCTCCTTGATTTATCCTACCAAATGAAAGGCATCATGTACATGCTGCTGTTCCATGGGTTTCCATAGGAACTGCTTCTTCACACAGCATTTCATTTCCTAGTACTTTTCTCCTGCTCACATTTCATCAGCACACATCTTCAGGATTTCCATTGACTTCAAACTGTACTGGTGTCTCTTTAGAATTTGCTTGTTCAGTTAGTCTCTAAGATTCAGTGTACCTGATCTGTTTTGTTGTAAAGCTTGTGGAAGTGTAAGCGTAAATTCTAGGGCTGTAAAGGATATTTTGAAATACTTTCATGAAGAGTAGTCAGTCATTGAGAGTTCTGCTAACATGCATGCATTAGACAACCATAAAACATGGTAGTCAATATCTGTCTCAGTTTGTGAAAGTACTATTTTTTGATCAGAAGGAAGATTAAGGCTTAGACCTTAGTTGACAGGTTTTTTTTTTTGTCTGCTCTTTCTAAGAAAGTTACATTGCATCACTGTGGACAAAAATTGTTCAAGTGCAGATATAATGTTAGGACAAGAAGTTATAGGAATAAGCAAATAATTTGCAGGGTGTCCAATGCATTACTGAAGCTTATAATGATTAAATAACAGCAATAGCAAGTTTAATGTATGAATGATGTGGACATTGGAGATTTTAGGTCAAGGGATTTGGAAACACAAAGAAACAAGAAAAAAAGGTAAAATAAAAGCATCAGAAAAGCAATGAGAGATATTCTACTGTAGTAGCATGACACTGACCATGTCTCAGAAACAGCCTGTTTATGTTTTCTGGTGCAGAAGTTATATCACACCATACTAGTATGTTGTCAACTTCAAAGCTCTTAATATAATTCATCATTGTAGAACTTCAGTGACATGTTATAATATCACAGTGAAGAATATGGCATCCTGCCTTATCCCTCTCTATCATGGTTCACTCTATAATGAGAGGAATGTTTGATAAATGGAAGAAATAGCAAATATATATTTTTTTCATAAGGAAAGTCTGATTTGTTACATAATATTCTTCAAATTGCTTCTGCACAGCATATGTGTTAATTAAGCACATTAAAGTCAGATTTTTTTCCAAGAAAATTACCTCATTTATAATGGTGAGTTAAGTAGGTTGTTTATAAAGAAAGAGATCTCTAAAGGCAAATTACTATGAATAAAAGCAAGAAGAGATCTGAACTTTTTTAATTTTAAATGAAGTAATGAATAAATTATTAGTGTCTTTAGGTTCCTCAAAAATAATTTAAAATAACTTATCTTTAATCTCTTCTTAGTTTGTTTGTGCAGATGCTGGAACAAAACTAGCTGAGTCAACAATCCTACATAAACAAATGATTGCCTCAATGCCTGGAGTAAGTACTGAACCAAAGTCCATTTCTTAGTTCTGTTCTGATTTTTTTTTTTTAATACATCTTATTCAGCTTGCTTTGCTTCATTTTAATGCTCTTTCTTTTTCATCTCTCCTGATTGGCAAGATGGATTACAGGCAAGGTTGAGATGCTTCATTCTTTTTATTAACAGTGGAAAAGTTCTGAATTTGATGTTGCTTCCTTGCTTTCGCTGATAACCTTTAGTCATGTAGCTTACTGAGCTACATGACTAAAGTAACTGACTTCAGTGGAGCCTGTGCTCAAAAAGACAAATCAAAGATCTGCAATTCTCAATGGGGAGCAGACCAGCTGAATGCATCAAAAAATGGTAGTAGGATGGAAAGCTACAAGCCATTGCCTCCATTCTCACAAAAGATTACCTGATTAAAGAAGGGAGTTAATGGTATTTTTCTGGTAAGTCATTCATCTATACCCTGCTGATGAGTGTAGCTAAATGACAAGTACTCCTTGTCTGGGCACTGAATGTGCACCTGGTGAATATGGAGGAAGTAGCACAATGGGAGGTCTTGACTTGTTCCATGGCACATGACTGAGTACCCAAGCAGATGGAAGAGGGTTAGCCAAGTTTGCTTTACAAGCTGAGTGAGGAAAACTTGTTTCCCTGTGTTTGTCAGATTTAGAGATGACTTAATAAGATCTTTCCCATGTATCTTCTGAAGTGCGTGATTTTTTAAATGCCAATCTTTAATAATACCTTTCCTCCCAACGGGATATTTTAATTTATACTTGCTTTGAATAGACTAATACTGGTGTTACAAGGTGTGATAGGAACATGATCATTTCAGAAGTAACCATAGAAAATTAGGCTGCCTACTGCTTGCATGAAACAGAATAGGTTGTTGGAGAGAAGTCTTGTGCAACTGAGCATTTATTTTCAGAGATTGGAGTGTAGTCTCTTTCATAATTCTGTTATTCAATATTCTAGAACCCAGGTTGAATCCTTTGTGCACATAAACTGGATGAAGGATATACTGACAGAGTTCCCAATGACCATAAAAACCCACTGGTTTTTATTCTGTCATGGAAACTGAACAACATTTGAAAAGCCAGGAGGTGGCATAGTAAGGGAGCATACAAAAATGAGGAGTGCCCAGGTCAGTTGTTTTAAATATAGAATTCTTGCAGTTTTTCAGATTTCAGCCACTAAAACTCAACTGTGGCTTAATAATTCTGTGACTAAAACTAAATCTAGTTCATTTGTATGCTCAGATAGGATAATCAGCTTCTATGCTTCAAAGTGCAGGTAATCAAAAAGAGGCCAAAGAACAGTAGTTTTCTTCTGTAAACTTTACTGCAGTGCTCTGCCCTGAGCCTGTGACTTGGGATGAAGTAGATTTTGGTGACTTCAAAAAGATATCTAATTTAATAATGTGATCATTTAGCCTCAAAAGTTAAGCATTTCTTTTACTTGACCCCTTAGAATGAGGCATCCATAGTTCCTGTTGAATTCAGGCAGCATTATCTTCACCTCAGACTATTAACATGTAAACAGAGGTTTATGTGATACCTAGTGGGTCGGTAGCATCACCTTTGGAAAGCTTCCCTGCAGGGCTCTCTGATCTATTCAAAGCCCTTATTTAATCTGACAGCTTTGTTCTGTTGACTGCTTTATGCACCTCGGGCTCATCTTGTGCTTGCTGAGGGCCAGATTCACATTTCTCACTGTTCTAGGAAAAGGATTATAAAAATCTGTAGTGCACAAATACAGCAAGCACCACATTGAGTCCCTTTGTTTTCCCTTTGAGGTTGTTTTTGCTCTGGCACAGGTGGCTTCTAGTAAGCTTATACCTTTATGATCTTACTGGAACACTGTATAGCTTTAGTGCCATTAAGATGCTGTATTTTGAATGATTTTTTCTTCAGGAATATATAGGAAATATTAATTAGTTTTTTTTGTAAAGGAAAAAACATAACACATTTCAGTGATGTTCATTTTAGTGATGTTTATACATAAAAGACCTGAAGTTATTTAAACTGTTTTTCCATTGTGTAGGCATCTGTGCCTGTGACTGAATTTTGTTTTCTTTGATTGTAACTGATTGATTCCAATTGCAGAAGTGCTCAGCTGCTTGAAAAACTGAGCTGTTCAATTCTCATGAGTTTTTAAGACTAATTCTGGATCACTGTAAATTTCAGGATGACAAGACCAGAATATTCTTGAAAGTTTCATCAGTTGATCTTTTAGTGCTGTCATAGATAAGAGTATTTTATGATGCATGAAGAAATTACAGCAGCTGGGCTATCTTCTCATACTATAATCAGATAAGAGGAGATCATACAGTGAGAAGAAGAACATCAAAGAATACCTATTCCTAATTATTCCAACTAAAAAGGAAAATAAAGAATTTGAGACAGACTAACTGTATTCTGGTGAAGCAAAACCCAGTACTTAAACTTATTTCTTTTATGTTTTAGTGTGGAACAGCAGCAATGGAATGCATGAGGCAGTATGTTGGGGAAGTGCTGGATTTCATTGCAGATATGCATACCTTAACCAAATTGAAGGTTGGTTCTGGCATATATTGATCTAAAGTGTATGAGGTTTTTTTACAAAAATATCTTTTCTGTAAGGAACCTGCCTGGGAGACACAGTAGGAGGTATTTGACGGTGACTGACACGGTTTTTCTCTTTCTCTTGTAAAAAAATATTAGTGCTGTTATAGATTACAGACTTCTGTGGCATTGGTAAAAAGTAGCTTATGTGATGTTGAAATGGAGGCTGATTCTAATATCATGAGCACATAATAAAAATGCAGGCATGATTTTTCTGAAATGTTGATGATGATCAAATGTCATACCAAAGTCACTGTGAGAAGTAGTTGTGTTTAATATAACCCAGGGAAGCATAAAACTCCCTGCCTGTACAACAAAGTACACTCCTGTGGAGGAATCCTGTGTCTCTTATAGATACAAACAGACACTTAAATTTATTGGAAGTTCAGAGCTCATTAAAATGCAATAATTGACCTAAAAAAAGGGGGTGTCCTTTTTCTAATGGATGCTGTTGTTTTAATTGTCAGGTTATATTCTTTTGAAAAAGAAATAGCTCTTATGGCTGTAGTCCAAACTGTATTTTGGTTTCTTTATATTAGTTGGATGACAAATTTTTAAGAGGAGTGATAGGAAAGTACTTCTGTTAGCATAAAATATTTTATTTAGGAATGCATTTCATAAAAAGATCCTAGTAATCATTAGCTAATCAAAACCTAAAATTCCTGTTTCATGGAGGAACTTCATGTCCCTATTATATTTCCTACAGAATGGAAATTCTCTAAGATGTTTTGAAAAATTAGTAGCCTAAGTAACATTGCTGCTCTGAAGCTCATTTATGAAGCAATGAGATGAGAATTTTTACTCTACTAGTTTCTCACACACTCACTTGTTCACTGTCCCTCTGGCCCCTCAAATCCACCTTGTGCCCCAGAGGGAAAACCATATTGTGTGTTAATAATACTTATCACAAAGGAAGAAGAATCCCAGCTAAACTGAAACTTCTGTCTTGAAACTCTCTGTAACTGTATATTACTGGACAAAATATTCCCTTTCTTAAATTCTTACCCTGTTGGCCATTAATTCCTTTGAATTAAAGAAATTAGTCTAAGGGAAGTAGCCTGTTAGGCTGGAGTAAAAATTTACTTCAAAGCACAAAATAATTAATCATTTGAAGTTGAATTGGATTGCCTTCCCACTCTATCCTCTTAAGTTATTCACCCATTTCTGTTAAAGTTCAGAACTGCTTTCACAATAGGTAGCAAATGAATCATAAGTGAGGCAAGAGATACATCTGGTTTGCTAGTTCCACAGGAAAAAAATCAGCTTACCTGAAACCAGGAATGGGGAAAATTTGTTTATAAATACTTGCAGGTATCCTCTCTCCTGTGTAATGTTTCTGTAGAAAACTTTGTCATTTGGACTTTCTCCTTCTGCTCACCTCCCTTGAGCTGTAGTCTGATTTTTAGAATTGTTCTTACAGTGCTGATCTGGTGATTATTTCTTATCCTCAGTGGGACTATTTGTTTTTAAAAATTTCATATATGGATATAGGTAGAACATGAACTAGAACTTTACCTGTTTTTTCCCTTTCATTTTTTGAAATGGGACAAGAAGCTTCCCAAATCAGTCATCTGGCCATTTAAAACGAAGTCAGAAATTCCATGTTGTTTTGATTTAGCCATGTAATACAGGAATCTGAGGACAAGTTAGCTTAATAGGAAAGTCAAATATGACCATAATTTTATGTATTGCAAAGAATAAGCTTTTCTGTCTTATAAAATTAAAAGGCAGTTTTTATTTAAAGAGATAAAACTTCGTGGTTTCAACATGTTTGAGAAAATATTTTTAAGCATTTCTAAGTTTACAAATAGTCAGAACTTCAAAGAAATTCACAGCATCTAGATTCAAATTCTTGCAAGCTCGTTTAATATATTTACTTACATTGCTTGGGTTTTATAACAGAAGTGTTAGTCCCTAGAAAATGAGTCCTGTGATCATCTGGTTGTACAATTTCTTGCAAGTGTGTATTATCAGCAGCATTTGGGGTTATAGTTAACAAAGAATCCTATATGATTTATAGGACCAGTAACAATACCAATAGCAGAAGGTGATTTTCAAATGTTGGTTTTCAAATTTGGAAATTTCTACTCTCTGTAGGAATTCAGAGAACCTGAATTCCTGAATTTCTACTCTCTGTAGGAATTCAGACCTGGTTGGAGTTGTTTATTTATATCCAATGTCTTCTTTTGCATATCCAAGAATAATTTTTTGAAAGAGGCTAATTATTTTCAGTCCTGTATATTAGGAACTACTGCACTATAAAAAAGGTATAAATGTTAATTCTCAAGATAATCTGATTTCAGTGTACCATTTCTATTCAGTTTATTATGGTTTCTTTTCCCTTTGAGATAACATCTTAATTGGTAAAGCTTGGCATGATTTTATTTAGAAAATTCCACCATTTTTGAAGATTTATAATGTATCTGCCTTCGTAACTGTCTATCCTTTTTACCTGTCTGTATAACAGTCATTAAATAGTCATGCTGGTACCTGGGGGTTTTTCTCTTCAAAGAGATTTAAGTAAGTGCAATTTGAGAGTGTAAGTTTCTGTGGCTGGATACTTATCTGGTACGAAAATATTATTGGTTCACTGATTTTTATCCTGTTATCATAATTGGATAACTGATGACCTGATTTTCTTGTGAAAAGCATATGGCTCTCCTTTAAAGCAAGCAACTGCAGTCAGCATGTGTTCTGTTATAGTCTAACCAGAAGGTAATGCAAAGTTAGCTGAATAGAAATTCAGAAGTATCTCGAGAAGCAGCAAGGAAACATCCCTTAAAGCTGGCATAGCAGAATAAATTATCTTTACAAGCATAAATATTTGAGTGTTTCTTGGTGAGAGGTTTGGCTATTTTATTGCCAGAGCTTAAAGGCATTTGTAACTGAATAGTGCAGTATAGCTGACAAGTGCAATATAGGCATATTGCTGGAGAATAAGTGAGCTTCTTTCTGAGCATGTAAATGGGATATTGCACATGGAAGGCATTTCCTGCCCAGATGCTATCTTCTTAAGTGGTTAGCTTATTTTGTTTTTACCTAACCTCTCTGGATATGCAAGCATTAGTTTGTATTTATCAGCTGTTGAGTTTGCTGACACAAAAGCTGCCTATACATTTTGCCCAATTTATATTATGTCTTTTTATTATTTTATTATGGCCTCTTTGAATTGTGGCCCTCTGTGGAAAGATCTGCATCATACTGATGTTACTAATAGAGGGATTGGTGAATTTTAAAAAATCTATTTCTGAGCTTCGTTTTGTAGACACACAGATCCTGGGAAGGAATTGAAAGGGAGTGAAATAGAATATGCTGGGTTTTGGAAGAATTTAGTTCAAGCAAAATACTGGTTTTGGGTAGGAAATCAGATCTTTGCCTTGCAGAGTCACATGAAGACTTGTTCTCAGCCACTGCATGAGGACACGTTTGGTGGACACCTGAAAGTTGGTTTAGCTCAGATTGCTGCTATGGAAATCACCCGGGGGAACCACAGGGACAACAAAGCTGTGATCCGGTATTTGCCTTGGCTCTACCATCCTCCTTCGGCAATGCAACAAGGGTGAGAACACTTCTACACAAAATGGAATACTAAAATGAGTTGGAAATCTTCACAAAATTATGTTTCTATTGCCAGATTCCATAGATAAGACCCACACTAGGAAATGGTGGCAGTGGGACATTCAAACAGCTGCTCAGCAGCTCCCTGATCCTTAACTGAGGAGTCTGTCAATAAAATATTTCAAGTACATGCCAGAGGGATAGTGGAGGTAACTCCAGGGGCTTGACTGGAGTAACACTGGAAATTAATTTGATTCTTGGTCTAGGTGCAGACAGTGAAAAGCACACAGGCACTTGATCAGTCCTAGAATTACAGAAAATATTCTCTGAATTATAGACAAAACAACAGGAAATGGCCATTGAAATTATGGAGTACAAATGAGTGAGAACTAAAGTGTAGGCCTACTGATGTATGATAAACTACTAAGTTCACCTGGCTAAAGTTAAACGAGAGAAATCCTGCTCAAGACATGTTTTCTGTCCCTTTTCACTGAGAGAAATCCTGATGTACAGTGTTTTATTTTCTAAAAAAAGGGGAGTACTGTCCCTTGTGTTACAGTGACAACAAGTGACTTGTTTTGAGTATAGTCAACTGGACTGTGTTTAAACAAACCTGTGTTCCTGTCCCAGCTTTGTCCCAGACTAACAGTCCAGGATTCTGGGGACTAAGGTGTTTAGGCTCCAGTCCATTTAGATACATCTGCATGTGAATATGTGGAGAATATCTGCTTTAGGAGTGCTTAAATCCTTGCATTTTAGTTTCTTACATGTTACAAAAAAAAGGAACACATGTTTTGAATTGAAAGTAATAAGTTACTTTAAGATTGTACAGGGACTTGAGGAAGAGCATTGTATCAGATTTTATTAAAAACCAAAAATTAATGGAATGCCTCTTGGGTAATACGAGTCTTTGACAATGACAGCAAATTAGAAACTAAAACCAGCAGGGAGAGTGGCCTAGTAAATAGTGATTTCTTGATGGAAAAACAATTATTTTCTTCCTGTGCCTATGAATTCAAATGAGTATTTAGTCAGCAGAGGGACAGACAAACAGCAAAGGGACAGACAAGATGTCGCCAGTAAAGGGCTCTTCCTTTTTAGATTATCTAGGCACACTGCTTTGCAGTTAGACACTGTACTAGACAGTGGACAAATACTTAAGTGTCACAAAAAAGTATAGTCCCTGCCCTCCAAAACACAATCCACATGTGCAAGGAGATGCCCAAGAACACAGAAATTAACTCCACTTTACCAGAGGAGAGGTGGAACACAGTGGAGGTAAGGCAGCTGCATGGTGTCCAGGGAAGCTGAGAGGAGCATTTCCACTTGGGCAATCCTTCCCATCTGATGATATCTGTGTAAAAAACTCATTCTGTGTGGGAGCAGTGAATCTGTGAATGCTTTAATCTTTTGTAGAGACTGTTTTTTAGACCCACCAAATAGGTTCTATTGGACTTTTATGTGGTATGTCAAGGCCACCAAGATCTGTGTGGTTGGAATCTTCCCAATGATTTGTGTCTCCAGCACACTGAGACTGCATCTGCCCAATGTGCATAAGGAGACTCCATATTTTGGGGAAAGCCAGAAAACTTAGTATCATTGTAAAATCTGCTCTTTTTTGACAGGCCCAAAGAGTTCATAGAATGTGTCTCACACATTCGTTTGCTGTCCTGGCTACTTCTGGGGTCTCTGACACACAATGTTGTCTGTCCAAATTCTCCATCATCTTGCATGCCTATTCCACTGGATGCAGGTTCACAAATTGCTGACCACCTTATTGTTATTCTGATTGGGTTTCCAGAGCAATCAAAGGTAAGGGATTATGTGTTTTAAGTAGAGATGTGTTTTGTATTGGCCTTTTTTGCAAACATTTCTTTTTAGTAAGATAAAAGGAGGGGTAAAAGCTTAATAAAACCCAGGACCCAGGGAAAGAAATCTCTGTACAGTTTTTCTTACATGCCTAGAAGACTGATGAAATTAGTACACTTAAGTTTGAGGTTTGGCTATTTAAAAATATCTGAACACAGGAGTGAGGAATGAAAAACTGAATTCCAAATTGAAGCTTTAGCAGTGACCATCTCTGTAGCAAATCTCTCAGATAGTTATTTATTCTTGTTGTATATTTGCATTGGATAGCATGTAATAATTTTATGATCAAAATAATTACAAGCAGTGATGATTCAAGCACAACTTTTTTCTTCAAGTTTTCAGGACAAGAAGAGCTATTACAGATTATAAGACATTTGTGACAGTAGTTAAATACAAATATAGCAGCAGTCTTTGACACCAACCAGGTTTTTATTAGTGACAGAAGCAGAATGATCATACATTTATCTTATACCTAAAATACTCCTTTCTTTCCCTCCACTCACCCAAGACACTGGTGCTTCCCATCCATTTCCTTGGCCTTTTTTTTGCTCTTTCAAATACCTCTTTCCAGTTACCAAGCAACCATTGCAATGTTTGGTGCAGTCATACTGCCACAGAGCATGAATCCCTCTTGCTCTTGCAAACTGAGAAAACATTTCTGACCAGAAGCATCTTTCTTGTAATGAAGTGGTGAATGTCCAGCAGTCCTGGAGGCTCAGACACTGTGATATATAACAAGGATTAGCAAGGAGCCATGCCTGAGTATGCAAAATGAATTCTCTTTCCTTGACTGTTTCCTTGTGATTATGAGCAGTCCCAGCAAAGCAGAAGTGGATGGCAGATTAACAGAACAGATGTAAAATCATCTATTTTATATGATAACTGTCCTTTCAGGTTCTGAAGTGGAGTCATATGTGCCAGATCCTTCAGGCCTTCCAGAGATTGCAGTGGAGATTTCCATTAAGAAAGTTTCAGAAATAGTCCTAAATACCTGTTTTGCAAAACTAACCTTCTTTCAAAGGGACTGACCTTCATGCCAGGCACTTAGGTGGCATGGGAGCATATTTGCAAATGCAGTTTATATAAATATAAAAAATATTAAAAATATTTTATAAACATGGAAAAGATGTTATCAAGTGTACATGACTTATTAGTTCCTAATGGGAGGGAAACATGGGGCAAAGTGAGGGGCAAAACTGCACAGTGGGACACGTGACAGGGAGTAAAAGCCTCTGCACTGTATCCCAATGGAGTTATTTAAATAAACATTTTCTTCTATTTTCTGTTTTTACAGACATCTGTTCTGCACATGTGTTCCCTGTTCCACGCATTTATATTTGCTCAGCTCTGGACAGTGTATTGTGAACAAACAGCAGTAGCTCCGACAGTCCAGAATCAGAACGAATTTAGCTTTACAGCAATCCTCACAGCCCTGGAGTTCTGGAGCCGAGTGACACCCAGCATCCTGCAGCTAATGGCACATAACAAAGTGGTAAGTCAGGTGCTGCAGACAGATTTAGCACAGATTAAACTCAGAGGAGGCTTGGCTCTGTTTCAGTGGAATACAACAGGCTATGAATAGCATCATAAAGTGACTTTGATGCTTTTGAGACATTAAAGGATAGCTAATTAGTAGTGATTTAACCTCACAGTGGGTCTGAAACAGGATCCAGCCAGAATCTACCTGAAACAGCATCAGGAGTCTGAGCTGCTGCTTGTTGGATTATGAACTCCTTGCATCACATCTCATTTTGTATATATTCCTGCTCTTAACTGTGGTCTGTTGTTTTATCTGACTCTGCCTTATAGCACAAATGAACTGTTCTAGGATAATTCTGTGATTATCCATTTGGTTATTTTTTACCATGTGATGGTGAAAAAACACTCAACTGCTGACAATTGGCCACCCATAATTCATGGGTTATTCATCAAAAAGAAATGACATAAATATCTCCTGAAACATTTTTGAGTAATGAATGACTGGAAGGAGGCATCTCTAGAGATAAGATCTAAAGGGAAATGTTCATGGTGTCCAGAAATCATCCATACCATTTGCTTGGACATAACCTTTAAATGTTTGTTTATGCCAAATACTCTCTTCCGTTGGAGCAACTTTGTACAAGAAGAACCCAGAGGGCTTCCAGCAGCCCTCTCATAGCTGCTCCTTTGCTTACTCTTGACTAATGATTCTCTGTGCCTGCAGGCTTAGGGTTAAGAGCTTGTTTCTGATGGGCAAGGCCTATTGTGTTTCCTACATCCCAGACAGTCATGACAAGTCAAAACTTTTTAACTGGGACGTTGATTAGTAGCTCTGGCTCTGGAGAGCTTGAGGTTAGCTTTGGGAAACATTTTTATACATGGCCCATTCCTCTCAAGTTAGGTCTTAAGGTTTGCTGCTACTAAGGTTTTCATTCCTGGTTTGTTTGGGTTTTCTTTTTTCTTTTTAAATGTAGATCTGCTATGTGTATGGAAATTGTTTTATATAATTCCCCTTTCCCCATGTGAAACATTTTCCATCCCAGAGAGGTATGGACCTTGCCCTTTTAATTGTAATTGCATGGGCTGCAGTTGAAAGTCTTAGCCAGTTATTATTTCCTGTGTCTTTTCCATATCAGGCAAGAACCACCTAAAGCTGTCCCTAGATAATATTTTAGCCTGTGACATGGTGGGGTCTCTGTGGGTCACAAGCCATTGCTGGGGACAGCAGTTCAGGAAGCTCCATTTGAAGGAACAGGAAGTCTGCATTGTGTTTCCAGCCAGCCAGTCTAGTCAGACACAAAAGCCTCTTGTCAAGCCCTATGATGAGAGTATGACTGGGAAGTCCCAAGTTCCAACCTTTTCTCTGAAAGTATATAATTATGTAGCTTTAGAGCCACAGAGCTCTCTGCCTCAGCTCTTGCTCTGTGAAATGTAGATAGTAACACTTGCCTGTCTCACTGGGGTGTTGTAAGGTTAGTTAGTGTTTGTGAAGCACTTTGAAGATGAAAAGCACAACATAAAAGCTGAGTTTATTATTATCAAGGGGAATTTACATGTAGTTTAGACAGGCACTGTAAATAGTCATTGCTGGCTCAGGATGTTTGTCTTGTACCTGTGAATTTACACAATATAAAACATAAAAAGCTGTCTGCTACCAAATAACTGATATTTGCATCTGTCATACGTTGTGATACAAAATGGAAGAATTATGGACTAGCTGTCAGTTCAAAACAATAAATTGTCTTTTGATGGGGGATAAAAAGATGGGTGTTGTGAGAATGTTAATTTTCAAAGATTAAATCAATAAAAATAACAATTTCTGACACACAGATTGATGAGAATTGCATAGTGAAGACATAAAAAACAGTTGATGTCTGTAAAGAGCAAAGCCAAAGACAGCTTGTTTTGATGTGTGGTAAGAATTAAAATACATCAAAGGTTGAAATACTGAACACATAGCTGTTACCACATTGGGGTAAAACTAAACAAAGAAAAACATCCCATATGTGCTTATGTAATCTTTAGTCTTGTGTGTCAGTGGTTAATAAACTACCTAGCAAATACAGGAAGATACTTCTTAGAGGCTGTTGGCTTATCTTACTACATTGTTATGCTGGATATTTATTTGGTTTTACGCTTGATTTTTCTTTTCCAAGATGGTGGAAATGGTGTGCCTGCATGTGATCAGTTTAATGGAGGCCTTACAAGAATGCAACTCTACTATCTTTGTAAAGGTAGGCATACCCTACCATGAATATCTATTAAAATATATTGTCTGATTTCTAAATGTATTGTCCTGTGCTTTCCCTCCCACTCAAAAAAGAGAGAGTGGAAGAGACTGAGGTTGAATGTTAATGCCACAATATACCCTAGCAATGCATGCTGAAAAATAAAATCTGTGCCAAGAGCAGACCACAATCTCAAATTCAAGTTCTCCTGATTTTTTTTAAATGAACATGTACTCTACTTCCTCTTTCCATTGCCACTAATGTCAGTAATGATCTTATTCCTCTAATAGACACAACTAATGTCAGTGACTTTGAGAACCTCCAGCTACTGCCTGAATTTTCAGCCATTCTGTATCTTTTAATCATCATAGGTCCTTTGCAGATCTCCTCTGTGTTCTGAGCCTCACATTCTTTTAGGTGGATGACAGAAACTTTTTGCCACATTGATTTTCTTGTTATTAACTGAGTTGTTTCTTTGGAAATCCATAGTCAGTCTTCCATCACACTGTTTGCAGAAGGGTTGGGGTAGTCTCACAAGCATAAATCAATTTTACTATCCTTTTTTATGTTTTCCCAGTGCAAGAGAGTTTCCACATAGGTAGTTAAGGTTAATATAGTTCTTCTGTTGCCATAAAGGAAATTTCTGACTATAGCTTTACTCCAGTCTTTTATGATCAAGCAAGAATTGAAAATAAAGTAGCTAAAACTGAAGGTCTTTATGTCAACATGAAAGTATTCACACTCATTGTGAAAATACAGATTTGTAATGGCTTGATTCACTACAGAAATTCTGTCACTAAGGGCTGTTAAAGTGATTATGGCTCTGTCTGAAAGACATATGGGCTTCTCTTTTAGCCAGTCCAGGATGTTCAGAATTTGACAAAGATGAAGAGTGGCTTTAAAGCTGTGAAAAGAGAGGCCTTTAGGGCCAAATCCCTGTCACAAATCAAATGAATGCTTTCAGGGGGTTATGTTTGAGAGCATATATCAATATAATGCTAAGTCAGGTTAAAAGGACATTGTTGTTACTATAAAATCAAGCTCATAAAACTGTGGAACCTTGAGTTGAGGTGCTAAGCTTTCATGTTTGGTGGGTGGGAGATGGAAGAGAAGAATTTGGGTGGCCAAATCCCCTTTACTCAGCCCTAAAGTGAAATCCTGCAGTGTACAAGATATATATATATCTATATTCTGAACAGTATACACGCCTAACATTGCTACAGGATTCATTGTTCCAGATTACTATTTTTTTTTCTGAACTGATTGCAAAAATATTTATTGTAGATGTGAAAAATAAGTGCCATGATTTAGGGACTTACTGTATGTTTGAAGTCCTTCAGAGACACAGTGGTGCAAAGCTTATTCACACAGGAACCAGTGAGTGAGTTCTCAAGTTAAAAATGATCAGATTTGAGACAGTCTCTTCTTCAGTGACTGTGAAATGAAAGTGTTGAACTTTTCTCCTGCTTTTCTATGTCAGAGGACCTGGGAAAGTGGCCATACCAGTTTTGGCATTGGTGTTGGAGACCAGTACCTTGCTGGTCACATCTTGGCCATTAACTGCATCTCTGAGGAACTTGGGAGCCTACAGTGAAGACAAGAACAGCTCAGGGCCTTTTGCCAAGACCCAAGGTTTTTAGGCAGCCCCAGCAGCTGCTGTGTAGCTTTTTAGGGAGCTGGACAGACAGCAGATTTGGAGAGCCAGAACACAGCACCATGACCAGCCTGTTCTACAGCCTGGTTTCCCTTTAAAAATTAAACTGGAATCAGTATAGTTCTGTTGAAAATATAAACTCAAAAAATTTGATAGTGTCTGACAGCACTCTGTTCTTCCAGCTGTTCTTTCTGACTAGTGTTTTTTGTATTCTTCCTTTGTAAAGAAAAGGCTGGCTTAGGATTAGTTAACAAAACTCAAGTGCTTCCATAAAAATGTCTTCTTGTGTGACTTATCTATCTGGCAGCTGTAGCACTAGAGGGTTTGCTTGCTTGTGCGTGCAGCAGAATGTTCATTTCATTAAATGTGTCCAGACCCTGCAAGACAGAACTGGTGCTGGAGGACAAAGATCTGTATCTGACCTTAGACTTGTCCAGAAGAGATATTGATAAAAGCTAGTTTCCATGAGTGCCCTTTGCAGTCAGTATTTTTGGACATGATTCATCTTGATCTATTTTAGATACTTGCTTTGGGACAAGATGAACTGAATGTGAAGTGCTTGATTCTCTCAGCTGACTGAAAAAGTTGTCCAGTGAATTGGTTCAGATGCAGAGGGGTACCCTAAGTTTTCTTCCTGGCTTCCCTTCTTGCTTGATGTACTTCTGACACCAGTCCTGCCTCCACTGGCTAACTCCACAGGAACTCCATCTGTGCCAGACTGAATTGTCAGGGAGGTTTTGTTGATGGCAGTGGGGTGTGGAGCATGGCCTCCCAGACCTGTTCCCTCCTCACCAAAAACACACCTTGGGATTGTGGTCACTGCATCTTACTGAGCACTTCATTAGTGTGAGAGCCCATGGAAGGGTGTACAGGGCTCACACATCTGCTGCATCTGGCTGCATTCCAGCTGTTTTGGCATTCATCTGTCTGTAAATGCTGAGGTTTGGCTATGGTTCTTCATGTGGTAGACTAAGTAATGAGTCCTGACAGAGTTGCATGATTCTCCAGCAAAAGAGCACTGAAATTGAAACAATTATCATTCCTTGCACAAGGGAAACAGCTCTTTATCTAATGTTGTCAATAGTGATTAGGTTTAACTTGCAGCTCCAGTAGCATAATTGGTAAATTGCAAATTTTAATGCCATTTGGAGGAACATTTTAGAACAGTAACCTCAATGGTTAAATTAATATTGAAAAACATGAATACTTTTGCTAGAAATGCCTCTCTGGCTTTCATAAGGTTTTCATGTTACACTTCCTCAGAAAAAAAAGTTCCCTGAAGAGCAGGAGTCTGAAATACATGTAACTCCAGTCCAATCACAGCTGACAAATTTTCAGACCTCCTCACCTTGTCATTCTGGATAGATTTTACCTGTGCTCCCCCACCTACAGAATACCTCACATTCTGCAGTGAAACAGTGATGTGACTAGTGGCTTAAAAAATGTTGGTTATCATTTAAATATATGTCCTGTTATTAAGAACTACTGCTGCATTTTTTTTTTCATTTCTTTATGTATACCTCACCATGCAAAATGTTTAGTCTCTTTACTCCACTATTGCTCACCTGCACATACAGAAACACCCTTACAAGGAAAGTAGTAACTGACTTCCTGTAACAAGTTTAATTCTGTATTTTCATCATTACCTTAAACAGGATATCAATAATTACTACTGGTGATTCATCAAGCTACAGACAAGGGAAACAGGCTTCTTTACAGCTGAGATTTACCTTCTCCAAGTACTTAAAATAATGACATTTTCAGATTTTTGGTTCAGGCAATGCCAATTCAAATGGCTAAATGCATTAGATGTATCCTTCTCTGTCTCACAGTAACTGTAGCATGTTTACAGTCACTTGTACAATAACAAAATGCACCTCTTCTTGCAGCTCATACCAATGTGGTTGCCAATGATACAGTCAAACCTAAAGGTCAGTTGTTTCTAGTGCTTTATCCTTTTATAGTATACATTTCTGTAAATTCTAAAATAATTTACATTTCTGTAAATTCTGGAAATAAGATGTGTGAAAATAGATAATTGTAGCATATGCAGTTGAGATGAAGCTCTGAAGTGTGAGCATTTGCTGAGATGCCCTCTAGTCAGTGCTGCTCTATCCATTTCCCTCTGGAGCCTTTTCCTCTCCCCAGGTTCTGCACTGGGGCCTTTCCTTGCTATTTACTGAGATTTGTTGTTCCCTGAGCTGTGGTTTTTCTTAATGCCTTAGGCTTAAGAGTTCCCTGACAAATCAGGGTTGGGACTCTTGACTCAAGAGATAGATGTGGGTTCTAAAGAAGATATTGTGGGCCTGTTTGCTTGGGTAAAACTACCATCTGGTCCTCTTTGTAAGGGAGAGGAAGGTGTATCAGTGTGGTTTGTGAGTCAAGAGAAGAGAAAAAAATTTTGGAGTTGGTCTCAGTAAGGAGTTGTGTTTGTAAGCATTTGCCTTCCATGGCAACACTACAGGGCAGGATGTTGAAGAAAGAAATTTGACATGGGGCAGTTTAAGAAACTCCCTGGCCAACAAACCAATACCCTTCACATTGCTATATTAATGCACGTGTTAAAGGTAAGAAACTAAATGTTTTGCATCATTTCAACAGCATTTATCTGCTGGACTTCAGCTCCGCCTCCAAGCCATCCAGAGCAATGTCAACCATCACAGCCTGAGGATGTTACAGGGGTCAGGACAGATGAACAATAGCTCGTCTGTGCTCCGCAAGTGGCTGCAGTGCACCCAGTTTAAAATGGCTCAAGTAGAAATTCAGTCATCAGAAGCTGCATCTCAGTTTTACCCTTTATGATGCATTTAACTTGCTCCAAAATAGTAATTTTTTAGCCTAGCAATAACAGGGTAAGAGCTGTAAAAGACCTTTTGTATAAATCCGTATACAGAGTATATACTGTATCTACACTTTTTAGCCTAGGACAGATTGTGAAAAAGCTTATAATGGGTGAAGCTAAGAGCCTGCTCCTGCCAGTTTATAATTACAGTTACTCAGGATCAACAGGTTCTAAGTCTGCTTTCATGAACATGGATTGGACTCAAATCTACCATATTGTACATATGTCTCTGATCATTGAAATGTTCTTAAATGTTCCTTTACATTATTTTTGAAGCTAAACAAAAATCACTTTTCTTTGACTTCTATTTTTTTTAAAAATAGAATTGTGGGTATTCACAAACATGGAAGTGCTATGTTGCTATTTTTTGACAATTACAAAAGAAAATAGGGTTTTTAGGAACCTTTATATAAGTTTTTAGGGGGGAGGTGTTTTTTTTTTTTAGATTCACAGCTGGCAATGCAATAAAATCTGTCACTATAAAACAGTGATGTTCTAATGAGGCTTTTTGTCATCATCTTCTGGGAAAACAGCAGCTTGTAAGGAGAGTTGTTATGAAGTGCACTTAGAAATTAGGTTGTTAAACTGTGCCAATTAATTTGTGGTTTTTTTGAGTACATTTTCCGAAACTGCCAGGTCTGATTTATTATTTTTTGAAATACTGCTTTTACTTCATTGATTCTATGCTGCTCTACTTTGTAGGTTTCACAGAAGCCTCTTTAATTTTGTGACTACTCTATTGTATTCTTCTGTCAATACTTGTATACAGTGCAATTAAAAAGATATCCCAAATCTATTCCTATTGATGTCTACAGAATTTATGTTGCAAACTTCAAGAGGAGCATGATTGGACTTGAACTTTTGCATTATGATATTTACAAATCCCAGCATTTGCATACTGTTGCATACATGATGTTTAATAACAGATGGATTTTAATATCATTAGGAAACTCAGCCAAAACCCATTGGAATCTAAGGAGAATCAATTAACTCAGTGGATTTTACATAAACTCTTAAAAGCATAATGATTTACCACCTCTTGTAATAAATACTTAAATCTGTGCAATCCCAGTTGTATTTTCTGTATTTATTCTGTAATGCACTGATAAATAACAAACGTTGAGTTGTATATTGGAATGGTATTACATTCATAGTCTTTATTACCACTCTCACAATCTGCCTGAGTATGTTTCAGGTTTTGTGAAGGGTCAGTATTCTCTCAACACAGTCACTAAAATAAAAGTGGAAATGTTTGCAGATATGCCATTTAAGTAATGTTATGCTTTACAAAAACAACAAAAATAAAACCAAACAAGGAAACAAAGAAAAATCAGGCATGTGCTAGCTTGCTTAAAATATGCCCCTCTGTGTGCTTTCAGTGGAAAGAAATTGATTTGGCTAATCTAAAACTGAAAGCAACCTAAAATTTACTACATGGAGGCTGGGGATGAAAAAACAGTAGGGATAAAAGGAATGAGAGACATCCTCTCCCTGAGTCAAGGTTCAGAGTGGACCCCCTTGCCAAAGTGAGCCCCAGATGTGACCAACAGTTTTTAGCCTGAAGGTTTTAACAGCACTTAATTGATAGCCTAATTTAAACAATTTAACAAAGTATTCTATAAACACACCAAGTCTCTTAGAAGCCTATCTTAATACACCTAACATATATAAGAATCCAAGAGAGAGCATTCACAGTACCCTTACTGCAGCACATTCACATCCCATGCACACCAATGTACTACACACCATGGACATACTGAGGAGTATGTACCAGGTCCCTGTGAAAAATCCCCCTGGAGTTCAGTGAAGTGCTCACTTTGGGTGCCTCTGCATCTTCCCAGCAGGTGCTGGGGAAAGTGAGCTTCAAGGAGTGGGGTAGCAGCCCCACTCCATCAGCAGCACCTGCTCAGAGGGTGGTGGCCTGAGGAGCCTTTCTGAGATCATAGTGTGGCCTGAGGAAGAGCAGGGAGGGGGATGCACCAGCACTGCATGCTCTTGAGCTTGCACTAGGTTTTTCTCAAATATTAACTGTCTTTTTGCATCCTTCTTTCATGCAGGATCTTACCTCTTGGGACTCTTATCTCTCCTGTCTCATGTTTATTCCCCTTACTGTGTGCATTAATATGCAATAAAATCTGTCACTATAAAACAGTGATGTTCTAATGGGGGTGCCCAGCATGATTTCCTGAAGGGTTTTGGGATTTTCTCTGTAATGATTCCCTGTAGGCACTTCCTTGCTCATCTGCAGAATGCTGGTGGTTGAGCCATGTTTTGTTGATTTTGGGATCCCTTCCTTTCACCCCAAGGTCTGTCACTCCCTCTTGGGGCTGCAGTACCATACTGAGTGGTAGGCAGTTGGAACTTTGGGCAAAAAGGAGCTGTGGTCTGTGTTTTCAGTGGGACTCACTCCTTCCACCCCTCAACTCTGTCTGCTTCAATTTTGTACCTGCCACACAGGTGATACCTTTGCTAGGTAACCACATTAATAGGGGGCCCAGGTGTAGGGGTGGGGTCACCCTAGTGAAATGGAAGTGCTGTTGGGCCCCTGAAAGTGGGACCTGTAGGAGAGAGATTTTTGTATTTTGATATGCTGTGATCTAGTGAGACTGAAAGACAAGGAGAGGGAGAGAATTTGAGGCCCTTGGCTGTGAGGTGGGTGAGCTCAGATGGGTGCAGTGGGAATTGTGGAAACCTAAAGGATGAAGAGATGATTTGTAGAAAAAGAGCAGAGCCTGAGAAAGCTTGTTGTTAAAACTCACTGCCGGAAAGGAGAATCTATGATCAGGCATCTCAGTGGATATTGCATGGAAGCAACATGGTGAAAGCTTTTTCCCTGCCTAGCAAAATCTGCTTCAAAGCATCTATGTTCAGACTGGCAAAATTCAAAAAGAATGCAAATACAGTGGTGGGGAGTTTTTAAAATTAAACACAAGCCAAAGAAAGACCTGCTGAATCCAGGTCTTTAAACAGTTTAACACTGCGGGAATTGAGATTTGGTTTCAGCTCTGGGTTTAGAGATAAGAGTTGGTCACAGAAACTACTCCCATGTTTCAACATAGGATTTAGTATGTATCTGTCACTGATTATAATTAATATGGTTCTTATGGAGCTGTTATGCCTAGGCAAATTAGGACTGCACGTTATTAAGAAGCTGCTTTAGTGTAGGGGATATAGCCTGGAAGATGATAGGGCCAATGATTAGGGGTGTTTGACTAATAACAACAAATAACATAGGGTTTGACCAGATATGTGTGGTTTAAGACTTCAGGAAAATCTTTGAAGTGCACTCTAGGGATCTTCAGAAGTACAGAAATCTGCATTAGTATTTTTTTAAAGCACTGTGAAATGTATCTTTACAGTGCCTGAGGTCAATATACAACTCAAATGAGTCACTCACATTATCTCTCTGAAATAGCCCAGAGCAGCAATTCTTTATATTCTGTAGGAAGATTAGGAAGTAAATAACATTTGGTGTTCCCTGAAAATGCTCCCGAAGAGCAGCAGCAAATCTCTCTGCTCTGCCAGGCTCCCAGCAGGGCTGTGTCTCGGGGTGTGTGGCAGCAGGAGCAGAATCCATCCTCTGCAGGATCACAGAGAGCTGCCATTTAGCAACAGTGTTTAGTCTTCTGTCGCAGTAAGCTGCTTAAATCAACGCTTGTTACCAGGCCTGACCTAGTAAAAGCATTAATTTAGTGTGTGCTGAACTGTGAAATTCCCAACAAGAAGGGGCACTTTAGATGAAGCAATGGTTAAACCCCCACCGCTGCTGGGTTACATAACCCATGTCCTGAGCGCGAGGTTAATGTCTGCACGGGCATCTCCAGGGGCTTTCCTCTGCCTCTGGAGAGAGCCACGGCCTGAGCTACACCCAGGGTCACACAAACAAAGGCTTTTACAGCACATCAGTTGCTACCTACATACGTGCCTTATCTCATAGGTAATGTTTCTGCACCATGTCCTTAGAGCCGTGGCAGTTCAAAGGTCCTAAAAGCACACTTGGTTCTCTGGCTTTGCTTTCCATGCTGTGACAGCAGTTGATGTGCTCTAGGACTGACGAACGTTCTGAGACAGAAGATGTCTCTGAACTCTGGCCTGCAAAGCCTCCTTTCAATCTGGATGAAGATTACCAGAGCCCAGGGCTGTTTGTCTTTGCTAGCATGTCCTGGAAAAGAGTTCTGCAGCCAAGAATCCTGTGCTATCTCCCCAGCTGCACGCAGCTCTGGGAGAGTTCTAGCCACAGTTTTTCTTGTTGCCTCTTAATGTGACTCTTGGACAAAGCTGAAGTCTATTTTTTTTCAACAGGATCTGAATCTTGATTACACAAGAGCTGCTTTGCCAATGATGTGGGTCTTCAGCTGAGCAGTCTGCCTGAAGTCAGGCAGAGGAAACAGCACTACAGTTTGCTGTTGTCACTTGCATTTGTCACTTGGTTTCTAACTGAATTATTCTATCCAATTCTGCCTCTCCCTGCTGAGCACAATTACAGCTGGAGTCTGAGAATTAAGGGACAGCAGTGAGAATAGCCATTGAAGAAGATGTCCTGATGCTCCCAGCTGCAAAGTGATCAGGAAGAGAACCTGGATCCACCCTTGGCACTGGCCTTCCCGGGGTTTGCTGATGGGGAGTCAGTTGGCACCAATGGAAGTGCCTCAGGCCAAAGAACAGAAGGCCACATGACAAAGAGTCCTGGCCTGCCTGGTGCCCCAGTCCTGCAGCTGTGGGCTGGGGATTCCAGCTATCACTGTGTGTGGTTTGTGAATCATACTGTGTACAAGGAGCAGGAGATTGTGAAGAGCTGGCAGAGCCTGGGAGAGTGGCTCATTTCTCATCCATGCTTACAGAGCATTAACATGGAAAAGTGGAATCCATGACTCAGTCACTAGAAGTCTACATTGTGTATTATTTTACAGTATTTTGCTGGATCTGATAGATACCAGAGGCCCTTCAGCCAAATGGCAAGCAGCCTTCAGTGCACTGCCCCAAGTACCTGCACTGACACTGCATTTAACCAGCTCCCCATCAAACCTGACAAGCCATGACTGTGAGCTGGGAGGCTCTAAGTTTGACAGACACTTGTAATGCTAGGTCAGTTTTTTTCAAGGTATAATTAATTGTCTGGACAACATAACTGTTATGGCTGTTCTGCAATTTTAAATCCTTTCAGAAAGGCACAATAGCATGCCTGTGAAGTTTGACACACAGAATAAAAATTTTACAGGTAATAGACTTTTTAGATAGATTAGCTTTTGTGGCAGCTCCACTATTTTTGAATGAAGAAAAATTGATTGCAGTGAAGTACTTTACAAAAGGTTTGCTACACCTGTGAATTCACAGTCATGCAGGAACGTGTCAGTAAAACAGAATATAAAGGACCATCACTGAAAGAAACTGTTTATTAAAACTGTTACCTAATTTCCACTGCTAGCAAAATCTGTGTAGACAGTGTTGATTCATGATATCCAAAGCATGTACAAAGTGCAGTTTTACTGAAGTCTACAGAGAGGCACAATTGGTTCCTGTTAGGGATCAAACCCTATGTATAGCTCAGAAGGAGCAAGGATTGATATGGTGAAGTGACCCCAGCAATGTGTATTTCAGGTGCTTGTGGGTTCCAGGGAGGTGTCACATTACACTGCTAAACTGATGCAGCCATGATTTGATATTATTCCTCCAGATACATTTATTCAACACCAAGTGTTGCCATCATTGTGCAGCAAGCCAACAATGAAGGTTTTCTTCTGAGCCTTGTGTGTATGTGGCACATTTGTTCCCCTGTTCTTGCCTCTTGGTTTACTCTGACCACACACAGCTCAGCATTTTCCTAAATCATCTTTGTGCTCCAGGAGCTGAAGCTCAACTTTGCTCAGGAATCCTATTAACTGTACCTGCCCAAAGCATTTTCCAAGCTTTTCAAGAATAAAATCATGCTATTGGCATTTTCTTCCCTGTGATCACTACTCTGAAGACGCCCATGTTGTTCAAACGTCAGATGTTTATCTGCTCTGTGTGTCACTGAATAACACTAGCACAGACATGTTTCCAAGCTTTCCTAGGAAGAATGTTAGAGGACCAAATTATTTTACCAACTAATTTCCCTAGGCCAGCATTTAAATTTAAAATAGTTTATTTCCTTTCCCTTGCACCAGGCCCTCTATCAGTCCCAACATCTATGCCTGGATCCCAGTCAGAACTTTCTCAGCCCATCTCTAATGATCATTTAAGATCCATTAAGGGTTGTGAGGGTAATAAAGGCTATACAATATGCTTCCTACTGATTATATGAAATTCAATCTATGCATCCACAGCATTTACAGATAAAAATTTCCATGTAGAGACTGCCTTCTTTGGAATCTTTTCTGCAGTAATATTTATCTGTTTCATTGTAACTACTTTAGTATTTTTAACGTTTCTGTCAAAATGAATTGCAGCTGATTCACCTAATGTGTACTAATTTGCAAATTAATTCTATTAACTGAATTAGGCTTAACTGATCTGTGTTGTCCAATTGTTCGCGTGACTCACCCATCCACAGACAGGAGGAGTAGCCTCAATGGGTTATTGTTCTGTTCCTTTTGAATCACAAACCAGCTGCTAGTTTTCCCCAGCTGTGAGGCTGAGCTCAAACATTAGGGCAGCTGAAGATGCTTCACTCCAAATGAGAGGATTAGATGCAGGGAATTTAATGCTGCCTCAAGTGTCACAAGGCAGTGCAGAACGACATGGCTTGGAAACCACAGCAGCATTTCAAGGCTCTGCTTGGTCCCAGCTTGAAAATGTTGTCCTGTGTTCTGTGACATCTGTCCTGGGCTTCACAGTGAGTGTTACAGGGCTACTTAGAATGTGTAAAGGAGAGCAGGACAAACAACCAGGCCCCCTGTGCCCTCCATTCATGGAGCAGCCTCAAGTGTGACATAGTGATACTCCCTCACAGTTCAAAACAAGCAGGTGTTTGGTGGGATTTTGGTCTCCATCAGCTCCTCATGAATGCACAGAGCATGGCCTGTAGGGACATGAAGACTTAGGGAGGTTTTGCTCCTGCCCTGTTCCAGGTGCGAGTAGGAAAAGTCACACTAAGATGCTTTGGGATGTGTAGGTGAATCTGTGTAAGTCTGAGGCTTCCCTGACTAACTTTTCCAGCAGATAAACCTGGATCTTTAATTTTAGCCAGAAGTTAGTTTTCAGGTGAGTGCCAGCATCTTGGGGTATTTAGAATGCAGCTGTAGTAAAGAGTAGCTCCAGAGATTAGGAAATGAACCTTTAATGTTGGGACCTTTACATCCCTTGCAACTAGTTTTACTTTTGTCATGGGAGAGCTATTTTGGCTGGTACCTTGAGCAGAGGGAAACACAGCAGGCACCTCAAATACATCTGTATAGTTTGAGTTGAGTTTAGAGCTAAATCTAAGAGGCTTTTGTCATTATTCCAGTGCAAAAGGAACAGCTGATCTGAGTCACAGACAATGTGAAGGATCCTGGCATCACTGAATAAAAACCCTAAATATGATTTATCTTAGTTTCTCTAAGCCAACAGCATCTTACCTAAGCTGTCACATGCTTCTGAAGTAGATCCAAATCTTATATGCCCTCCTAAGTCCACCCTTAGTAATCCCAGTAAAATATTAATTTTCAATGCTGCTGTCATATGAAAAGCTGAAAGTACCAGTGAAGTGTATTGATTTTTAAAAGTGAAAATTAAGTCTTGAGGGAGTCTGGCTAGCTCAGAGGGTTGTGCAATGCACTGGGGAGCCTGACAGCCATTGCTGGCTCAGAAGAGAATGGTGGCTCATGGCTGAAGAATGTTCCTCACTTATGGCACTCTTAGGGGGTACAAGCCTTGACCTGTAGAGTTTTCTGGGCATTCATCTCAAAGGGGGCAGGCACTTGAAAATCATTGCAATTCTGGGCTAAACACCTTCAGTTCTTGATATTTAGATCTTTTTTTTGTTTGTTTTAGAAGGTGGTCTGTTGCCAAAAATCTCTCTAAGAGCCTTAATAGAGATGGATAGCAATTTAAAAACTGCATAATGGAAAATATATTTTTATCATTGAGAGAATTGATTTACAATTTTTGAGATAGAAAATGTACTTCAAATTCAATGATTGCTTTTCTTCCTTCTCTTTCATCAACATAGCTCAGAAATAATGCAGGAGTGATCCCCAAAGTGTCTTTGAAAATACCATCTTTTTCTGCTCTGAATACTGCAGAAGCTTCTCAGAACAACTTTTTAATTCAAACAACAAAATGTGCTACTCACCACAGAACTGAAGTGGCCTCCTCTGCCTTCTAAGTAGGAATTATGATTTCAGCTCCTTCATCACCACTTCTACTAAGCAAGAATCAAAAGCAATCAAGTCTGAAAGACCATAGGAATCTCAGATTAATACAATCAGCCTGCCAGTAGGGAGTCCTCTTCTTTTTTTGGTATAAAAATAGCAAATAATAATGCCAAGTAGGTCCTTTTTATTTTATTTTTTAAATTTTTGTTGCCACTTGCTTCACATCATTAAATGCTTGTAAGAAAGATACAGTAACTGCAGCTATTATGGTTAAACTTTAGATGAATGTACTTGTCAGAATATAAATGAAATCCTATATCACTTTGCTCATTTTGTTTTGTTTTCCCCATCCTAAATGAAATTACAGAGAATTAAATTTTTGAAGCATGACCATGGCACAGAGAATTATTCAGCTAAGATCTGGCCACCTGCAAGAGGTTCTCTCCTCCCTCCCCTTAAGCTTGTTATTTATTGTCTCTGTTACTAATTAGGTTTCCTGACTTAAATTTAGTTTGCAGATGATGGATTTTAAAGAATATTGTAAGGGACAGAACATCAAGGTCAATATTTGAAATTGGCAGAGAAGTAACCTTCAGAGGGCTCATGCTCTGTGATAGCCCAGGACAGGGAGAGGCTGTGGGCTGAGTGGACAGTCTTGTTAGTGAATTTTGTCGTTTTTTGGAGGTTTTTTTTGGGGGGGGGGGGGGGGGGGGTTCGGTGTTTTAAAATTGTTTTTTAATTTTTTTACACCCTTAAATCACAGCACACAGCAAATGGCACTTCTGGTAGTGACACCATAATTCTGAAAGTTAAAAGCCTTACTCATTAAAAGCAGCACCTGGTATGCAAAGGGCTTCCCCAGGCATCTGGGAAATGCCTCCAGGGTGGAAAAGCAATATATTTTCTTGCAGTCTAAAGGTAAACTGACAAGGAACACAAGGGAGAGGGAAGCACTATAAGCCTTTTAGATAAACATTGACTACTTTAGTGCTGACTGAGAATCCAGAAAGCATTGCAGGGCTCAATGGAGAAGAGTCATACTTGGATCCATGGCTAATTCTGCAGCAGTGAGGTGCAGTAGCAGTTAATCTTTCATATGTATAAAATGGAAAATTCCACTTCAGTCCAGTTCTGGTTCTAGATCTACTTTAAATAGCTATTTTCTCCTCCATTAGACCTAATGACTTCATTACAGTCTCTTGCAATGTAAGGCACTGCTTGGAGCAAAGAGGGGGATTGCAGCATGGTCTTCCACTGCTTTCATGGTTCAGGGCACCCTCCCAGGAGCAGAGTTTCACCATTTGCCCTGTGGAGGTTGGGAATCATAAGGGGAGTATTCTAAGAATGAGCCCAGGGTGAAAAAGCAAAAATTAATTTAGACTACATGTACTTTTGGTGGAGTCTCTATTTCCTAGACATCTGAGCTGTTTGTTCGAACAGACTGGACAGTTTCCTTCCCTGACTGATGTGGTGGTGCCAGAATTTCTCCTCTTTGACTTCTCCAGTACTTTTTCTTTTGACATGACAAAATGAGGTTCTAACTTGTGATCAGCCCAGAACTGCTCAGGCAGTTGGACTAGGTGATCATTGTAGGTCCCTTCCAACAGAAATAATGTATTTTATTGGATTCTATTCTATTTCATTCTGCTCTATTCTAGATCCAGGGTGCCATGTCCAGGGCAGGGAATCTATGATGATTGTTGCTGGAGGATTTTTTTCGGCATCAACTGCTGTCACAAAGATACACAAACTCTTGGCTGGATCTTCAAAGGCTTCTGTAAGACTTCCTATGAAATGCACATGACTGGGACTAGAGCCTTAAGAATCTGCCCTAAGAAATCAAATAAGTTGTAATAGTTATGACTCATTCATATACGAAGCTGTAGCCAGGATGACAATCTGAAACAATCTTGGAATCACCATTCAGCTGGTTTACAGAATATTCCAGTAACTCATGCTGTACTGACAGAACAACCCAGGTATTTCAGGGAGGTTTTGCTCCATACTTGCTTGTGATATTTTGGTATTTTTCTATGCGAACTCTGTTTTTCACACTGAGATTAAGTGGATGGAATCACTCATTTCAATCACTCTTACATTAGTAAGAATCCAGCTCTCCCCAGCAGGTTGATTAGGTACCCTGGATAAGGCAGCTGCAGGATCTACTGTGACAGGAGGGACTGACTGCTGAAACACTGCTGTCCATAGAGGCAGCTCGCTTGGGAAATGTCAGCACTGGGTGAGATGGAAAGGATGTTTGAGAGCTTAGGAGCTAATGAGGAGACACACTTCTTTCTACAAGAGAAAGCAGAGGACTTGGAGTAATTGTTGCTGTTTTTATTCCAAGTCACTGCTCTTTATTGGATTAGCCAAGCTAAAATCCCTTCCAAATTAATGCTCAGGAACAAAACATTTGTAATAAAATAAATAATACTTATGTAATTAAATTTATTTGTCCTCAAATTATCTGATCTCCTTTGCTGTCACAGAGAGCCATATTTTAAAATGTGCATACTTTGATACTACATTCAATTCCAGCATACCCAGCTTTAAGTTGTTACTGAAGTACTGAAACAACCATTTTATGCTTTTGTGAGGCAAACTAAATAAGGGACTTGTATGGATCTACTCTGTAATATGCAAATAGGACAAAATGGTTTCACCTGTGGTTCATTGAGATACAGTGATTACACTGACTCTAGTAATTGTCAGCAGCCAATGACCTTCATGGGAATGCCCTGAGATAGGACATGGAGAAGAGAGGTCTGACTTCCATTTTCTTTGTCATACTGCACAGGAGGCAAGACTGGCCTCGCTCAGAGCCATTTTATGAAAATTAGATTTTTATTTGTAAAGCCCTCTGAGAGCTGTCAAAGGAATTTGCCCACCCCCTTGCCTCTGTGTAAAGATCTGTGCACAAAAGATGGCTCAAAAGGAATTTGAAGGCACCCAAGAGGTGGAGATCTGAGGTAGCTATGAGGTCTCAATGGGTCAGTGGAGGAAATTCCAAATGAACCAGTAAGCAAAACAAATAAAGCAAAAGAAATAAAGCCAAACAAGCAACTGTTAGGCATGTTTTAGTAGATTCCAGTACTTCTAGAGAGGATATTACCCATTCAACAAAGAGATAAACTTTTTCTAGATTTGATACCTGACTTTGAGAGCATATTAACTTAAATAAAAAAGTAGATTAGCTTACATTTTGTTGTTGTTATACTGCAAGAGTTCTAGTATCATCACGTTGTAAGGGCTCCATATTGCTAGAGTTTTGTACCTCCTCTGATGTTTCTCATAGGCAGCTCCTCTAGGACACTAGCTCTTCCTTGTCCTCACAGCAGCCAACTGACTCCAGTTCCCTCAGCCAACCAATCCCCTCTTTTATAACACTCTTCTTACTGGCTACAGCTGTGGCCTGTTAAAAACAGGCCTGCTCCCAAGCCTTAATAATTGACTCAGCTGCAACTCTTTAGGGATAAGATTACTTTCTATACTACCTTTATTTGCTTATGTTTCTATCCCCCTACAACATATCACATGGAGAAGAAGGTATTTAATTTATTGAGCCTCTACAGATTGCATCATATTTTGAAGTTTAGAAGTGAACTTATAGTCTACATTGAATCTGTCTGTACTTTATGCTAAAAAGACTGATTATAGCCTAAGAAGGGCAGTTTGCTATGTTTTTGTAGCAATATTTTGTTAGTGTTAATAGGCAGCCAAATGCCAAACAGAAGATTAATTGAAGCATCAGTCAGGGAAGAGCTGAAGTTTGGCTGGGAAGTCCTTAATGAGGAAAATACAAATTGTGCATCACTGTCAGTGATAAGGACCCATAAACATGCGTTGCAATATTTCTTCCTCTTATCAAGAAAGATGTTCTTAAATTTAAATGAAGGCGAAAATTGGGAAAGAAAGGCCTTAGTAAAAAAAAGGCAGAAGGAGGAAGCACGACAGGCTGTGGGAATAGTTTGCATTTTCTCTAGAGAGATGGTTTTCAGTGTTCTGAACACCTGATGCCTTCAGTGTTTTCTATTACTGAAGCTCTGGATCCTGAGCTACCAGTGGTCATTCATGACAAGGTCCATGTCTGATCCCTTCAGGGTAATTTGCATGCCTGAAGAAGCTCCCTGGTACATGTAGGACACCTGCCTGTGATGCAGCAGAGGAACATTAAGTTGCTGTTTCTGCACAAGGGAGTTGTAGCCCACCTTCCTCCTCAGGGGCAGTGTGTGCAGTCCCTCTCATGGGGCACGATTTGCTAATTGGAAACTTCTGCTAAAAATCCGAACTTCTTCACTCCTTCAAAGGTTTGAAATGCAGTTATCAACCACCCCAAAAGACCAAAAAAGATGGAACTTTGCAAATACCAGATCAAAATCCAGTGCTGTTGTTCAGCAGTCATCAGCAGCGATAACAGCTTTTGGTTGGGCAATGGAGTGGGCTCAAAGCATGAGGGATGGCAGAATCCAGCCCACAGAGGCAATCCAGCCTGCATTTTTTCTCCAGATATGTAAGAAAATTGGGGTTTTTTTTGGAAAAAATGTTGCTGCTTAGAAAAGTAGACTTTTAATTTCCTTAATTTTGATCAGGTGTTTTTGTTAAAGGTTAAGGCTTATATAAAATTCTTATCCTGCAGAAAATATTTTCTCCTCAGATCCAATTTCTACTCAATTTTCCTCAGCAGAACAACTTCAGTCTTTGCATGGCAGAGGAGTAACACCTATTAAGCTTCAGTGGCAGGAGTGATTAGCTTAGCAGAGATGTCACAGGGCACCTTGCTTGCAGGCATGTGTGTAGAGTAACAATTCAGAGACAATCAGGTAAAGCCCAAAATAGGCAACTTCTTGATCAATGAAAGAACCCACTCAGAAAATTAAATTGCTAAAAGACAAGCTTGGTCATTCATCTTCTACAGAACATGATGGAGTAGGAAAAGCAAGAGAAAAGAAGCTCTCTGGCCTCTGAAGGCCTGCTCCCTGCTCTGCAGGATTTCCTAAGTGCCCTGTGTGCAGCTCTTGCAGGTGTGTGAGTCTGTGTTGGAACAATTTAATTACCCATCCCAGAAACAGGGGTGGAGATGCTGCGCCCCTCACCTAGGGGAAGCTCTGGGCTGGTGCAAGCACTTTCCTCTCCTGATCCTGGCAGAGAGGCCAAAGGGACCCTGAGCAATGCACCACTTCTACTGCCACGACTAGAAGAACTTCCAAGCCTTTAATCTCAGAAACTTCTGGGGGTAGGAAAGGAGCAGAAATGTACTGAAGAGCCAGCAAAGCCTTTTGAGGCCTGGCCTGGTGATGGAGGGGACACAGTGGCACCCACTGGCCTGCCTGCTCCCCAGCTTGCCCTCCCTCTCTCTGGGATGAGGGTGTGTGACTCTGGTGCTCACTGTGGGCTGACCTCACTTGCCTGCTTGCTGCACTGGGAGTGTGGTGTGGAGCAGCCACCCCGAAGGACAGCTGCTTGTTCCCTCAGTGTCAGAGAAAGTCAGCGTCCATTGGCTCTGGTGGTGGCTCTGGGATGGAGAAGAGGGATGATGGATGTGCTCTTCAAATATATGAATATTTATACAAAACACAGATGCAAGAATGAGTTATAGCAAGGGAATGGAGTCAGGTCCTCCTCCAAATGTGTGCCTATTTGTACTCTGGCATGAAAATGGGGGCATTACTTTCAGTGATTTTTCACTCAATGCCAGCTAAGGTACCTCTGTACACTGCTGTACTCAGAGCACAGATGTGTCTTCACTCTCTAACAATGTTTTTCAACACACAGGACCCTTGGGAGCCCATGGAACACTTTTTGGGAAGCTGTGAAAGCTGATGAGAACAAGCAAGCTTGTATATACCTGCAGCAATCCTTGTGTCTGATGTTTCTAGAGGAGGCTTTCTGCAAACAGGACTGACTGGCTGCCACCTCCTTTGGGATGTCTGCTGGGGGTCTGCCTTTGTTCCTTGTGTCCATGTCTTATGAGAAGAACATGACAGAATGGGGATTTACACAACAGTAAATGTCTCCCTGCTTTAAAAAAAAATAAATTAAAATTTCAAAAGGAAAGTTCTTTTGGATTGAAACCAATTGTTAAGGGAGGAATAAAGGAAGTTGTTTACAAAGTGGGGGTCAGTGGTTGACAAGAGAAGAGAAAATAGAATTTATGCAATAGGTCACATAGGTCACACTGTTCAAATTTCAGATTGTGACTGTTTAGAGGAAAATTTTATCAGCAAACTGTTTGCAGAAGGATATCCAGATATTGGGGTTTGTTTGGATAAGAAATAATGAGAAATCTTCTTGCATGAAGAATTAACGATCCTAAATGAAGAAACAATGTCAAGTCAGAACATCAGCTGCTCAACTAATTAGCTTAATGGATTTGGCTCTCTCTAGAGAAGAGTGGTTCTGCATCATTTTTCCTTGTGGTTTTTTGCTTGTTTGTCTTGCTGTTGTTTGGTTCTTTTAACTCCACATTTGAGCAGTGTTAATTTTAATCTGATTTTTCTGATTCTGTGTTGTCCCAATACCTCAAAACATCTGTAGAACATTTTCATATACAACAAAAAACCAAGTCCTGCTGACATTGGACCATAAAACACAGTTTAAGTTTTATGCCAGTTTGGGCAGTGGAAGCCTAAGAGGCTTTACCAATTTTGCTGCATATATTCACATTTTGACCTTTCTTTTTATGAAACTGATAAATATAGCAAAATTGATTTTCACATCTTCAGGGTAGATAATTTTCTGATTGAAATGCTTCTCTGAGGCATGTTCTTTTTTTTTTTTTTTTTATGAACTTTCTCCTCCAGCTAGACAGAAAAATAGAAACCTTCCTGTCCTATCTGGTTTGGACAAGCAAATCAAGAAGGGATGCAGAGGTTTAGAATGGTTTCAAGAAAATGCTGGCATATATGTTCTCTTTAGGAAAGTTAGAAAAGGTATACAGCCTTTGAACAGCATCATCCATTGAAAAAAAAAGTGTTTCTTCCAAAAGAAAAATATGCCAAGGTAAAAAGCAGCAAGAAGAGGCAGTAATTTCCACCACAGACAGTGACTGAATTAGGCAAGTAGTCAGGTGATGTCAGAAGAGCAAAACAAGACTCAAGCAGTGAAACACAGCAGAGCACATGAGGAGGGCAGTACATCTAGTACTGCTGTGGAGATCCCCTGTTTACAGAACATTAATCAGGCAGTGATTGATTTTTAAGGAAAGGCTGGGTACTGTGCATAAAGGAGCATTGCTATAATAATGCAGATAAACTGGCGCCCTGGAACCTGTCTGGAGAAGTGTTCTGTGTTTGCCTAAATAATGGAGATAAGGTAATGAAAAGCTCTGGGATGCTGGAAGCATCCTTGGGCGGCAGGCTGAGGCCACAGGGCTGTGCAGGAACAACCACAGCCATGTGGACAGGGAACAGAGCAGATGTAGGCTGAGAACAGCACCACTTCTTCTTTCCTGACAGTTTGGTGAAAGGAGAAAAAAGTGTCTTTGCTTCCAATAAAACTGAAGATCCTTTGCTCCAGTGGGAGGTGACCTTTTACAAGGTGAAGATAGCAGCTCATTTCTATGAATGGAGCAGATTTATGGCAGTTGCTCTATTTTGAATGAAGTAGCACAATTCCATGGGAGGGAAGATTGAAGCATGAAATATTAGTGGGGCATGACTGTGCACTATTCTTGTTCTTTGCTGACAATCAGAAATTGATAAGTTACCCATAAGACAGTTCTTTCTTTCATTACCTTGAGGCTTTTTTGTGAAGAAAAAAATTGCTATATACCATCTATAAAACTTGTAAAGTGGGAAAAAAGCCACTCATGAGAACAGAATCAAACAATTAAAAAAAATCAAAATATTGAACAAAAGAGAAAAAGGAAATGAAAAGAGAACGAAATTTTGAAGTGTGGTTTCAGTTCTGTTGCCTCAATCATTTGAACTTAGTGACTGGAAATGGAATCAGACAAATGACTTTTTGCCAAGCTTATCCTTTCCTACAACACCCACTGGCAGTAAACCTAAGGTGCATGTTCCAATGGGAGCTAAGGGGCTCTGCCTGAGCAGTCACATTTGCCTTCAGGGAGGTGGTTGCTGCATATGGAAATAATTAGTGCCCTGGGGAACTGGAAAAAAAAAAATTTCTTCTGACTCCAGCAGATGCTCTTTGTGGGCCCTGAATCGATGTCTCCAAGTTAAGTTGTCTCAGTTTGCCTCAACTTTGAGACTCTATTCACCAATGCTGGCTAAGAGAGCAAGCAGTCATAGTGTGTGACCCACAAGAGGTAATGCACAGTCAGCAGAGATGGTTTGTCTGTTACCCCTTTCACACAGTCCGGGGAGAAACTATGGCTTTGATGTTCCACAGATTTCACAGGGTATCTACAGCTAGATCCTCCCTTTGTCCAAAGCCTTAAAGTGCAAGCTAAATCCAGAAGATGTTTATTTGCTTTTAAGCATAAATAAACAAAGTGAAGTTCTCTCTGATATGATATCCATGTAGGCAGTGAGCAGAGAAGAAACAAAATGGTGGCATGAGCTGCAGTGCTGTGTCTGGAGATGAATTTCTGGGTACCTGCAGTCCATTGGAGCCTGACATCATCCACAGCCTCTTGTGGCACTAGGGAAGGAGAGAAGAGCACATCTCTACAGCCCCACACGGGTACCCACAGCCTGGCAGCTGTCCTGGGGAAAAGCTCCTATCGCAATCCCTGATTCCACACAGCTGGCAATGTCTCCTGAGGCACTGTGGGTTTGTGAATGCATGTGGTGTCCATTGGGGTGCTCTTATATTTAAGTTTGGTCTGAAGTTGTGGCACTTAGCTAAGAATCTGTCTTTCTGTTGAGTTATTTTGAATGACAGAGATGAAGAGCCAGGAAAAAAACGAACACCTTCCTTTAGCAGGCTAGTTTCAGATTTCAAAGACCCAGTAGCCTGTTTCCTTTATTCTATCAGTGAAACTGATGCCCTGAAAGTTGTACCAAGAATGCACAGGTTGCCCTAGTGCTTACCACTCAACACCAATCCAGAGAGGAAGACATAATCCTCATCATGGTTTCATCAAAACAGGACAACTTTTCCCTCCAGTGCTTTTCCTGAGCTGTGGCTTTCTCTAAGGATGGCTCCATGCAGCACGAGGCTGAGCCAGAGTGGTGAGTGGAGAGTGCTGAGGGATGCTCAGTGCTCAGCTCTGTTGAGTCAAATATTCAAATAAAAAAAAATATTAGCATCCACTGAGAAAATCACATTTAATTAGAAGGGAATGGAATGGACATGCAGAATAAAAAGGAGACCAGAACTGTTGCAGAAAGGAAGTTGAAGCAATCCATCTGAGAATTCTCTGAATGATTATTATTAATAACACTAAGCACTTATGTAGCATTTTTTGGGTCAAGTTCATTGCTGTAAATCATCACAACGAATGCAGAACGTAGGTTATTGTTCAGCATTCAAATGCCATGTCTAGTGTATATTAGTTTAGTTATCATGATCATATGATAAGGGGGTCAATTCTGTCTTTGTTATTGAAGGCTTTCCCCTCTATCCTGCAAATAATAATCTCACCACTTGTGTATCACCTGTGTCTGTTTCCTGGCATATGAAGTATGGAATAAAATGTACTAAATTCTAATATGGATTAACTTTTCATCTCCAATGTAGTTTTCAAATATGTTCCTTTATGCAAGAGGATATTTTAGACAACTATTTTATACTTTGGTTTCAACAAACATTATGTTCCCTACAACAAGCCCCAGAACCCTGTGTGAAACAACTCACTCTCTTTAGTCTGGAAAGCCTGAACGTGAACCCAGCAGCAGTCAAGGTATTACACCAGCCAGGTCCATGGGAAACCAGGCACTCAAACAAGTACATTTAATGTACCATCCTGTAAAACCCATGAACCACACAACTCTGCTTCCCCTCCTCAGCTCTTCAGCAGATCCTCAATCATTAGCAGCCATGATCATCTGCTGGGCACTGCACTTTCTGCAACACCTTTGATAGTTACAATTCCCCTCTCTGATCTAACATCAAGGGTTTGCAGCCTCAGCTGGTGATCTATTTCATTCACACACATTATTTGCAGTCCATTGGCTTAATTCAGTTACAGTTGAAAATTAATACAGGTCAAAGCAAGATTTTACATAATGATTGTTTCCAGACACACTCTGGAGACTGATGCATAATCTGACAAAGTATCCTGAAGCAGATCTCACCATGTATAGACAAGTTGTTTGTGTAAGCAGGAGACCAGTAAACAGGTTGGAAAAACAATTGTGAAATAGCTATTTAAAAAAAAAAATCTGTTCATGCTACAAATAGCATTGAGAAGAACGTTCCTGGAATAAAGGTGTATTTTCCTGGTGTAAATGTGCTTGAGAGTTTGAAATGTTTGGGAAAAGGTGGGTTGGTACCTAGTGTATTTTAGATCTTCTTTTTTTTTAATTTTATTTTTACTTTTTTATTTCTGCTGATTAAATGCAAGTCAAGGCAGAAAATCCCTGAAAACACAAAGCCAAACTGAGTGCTGATTGTTTCTGAGCTTTCCCAAGCTGATGGAGTGTCATGTTGTTTTCAGCTGCTCGGTTCCCTTGGAGAAAGGGCACGTCTGTGCAGTGTGTGCTGAATTCAGGTGACACTGGCAGACTGCAGCCATCAGAAGGGTCGAGTTGGCTTTTGGGGCAGCTCTGGTCATTCCTGTTGACAGCGTGTGAGCAGCCAGGTTGGGCAGACGTGCAGCTCCAGCCCTGGGGCGAGCGGCTCGAGGGGCGTTCGCTTCCTCGCTTACGCTTTGAGTTCCTTCCCCTCGTACCAGAAACTGCCCAAAACAGGAGGAAAAACTGATTGAAGGGGGTGTCCTATGGCTGCTGCAGTAACCTGAAAAAAATAAGGATTGTAGGGAGAGGGGCTTCATGCTCTTATGTATTTGCAACCTGCATTTCCATGTTCACTTCAACAATGAAGCACTGCCCTTGCCATTATGCTGGCTGGGACCTTGGGCTCCTCTCCCATGTGATCTCCAGAGCCCCCTGAGGTCCCAGTTTGGGTTTCTGTCTCCAGAGAGAGATGCTGAGCCTCTGAGCAGCCATGGCCCCCCAGCTGCTGGGAGAGCTTGTGCTGTGTGTGGTGCTGCAGGCTGGGAGTGAGGGGAAGCACTGTGGGCTCTTTGGGTGTCCCCTGCAGTGGATGCCTCACCAGATTGTGCAAGTGACCTCAAAGGGATTGTCTGCCCAAGAGCTATTATTTTCAGAATAACATTCATCTAGGCAGGCTGAGCTAAATTGTATCCATGTACACACACACACACACACACGCACACACACACACACACACAAGGTGTTTTCACCACATTTCCTAAATTGTATACTTCCTCAATTTGTATAAACACAATTTGTTTTGTATAATTAATTGTTTTCCAAAATAAAGTTGCCTTTTCTTTACAAATTTGTATGAATATGCCAAATTTTGGATGGACTGTTTTTGTACTCTGGTTTTTGATTATAATCACCTGATTTTACATTATTTTCCACTAAGATGGACATCATTGGACTGGATACCACCAGCCCTGCCAAACTGCCTGAGTGCAGCAGCATCTGCCCTCTCTGCATCAGTAAATTCAGACTCTCTGAGTCTTGTCCTATGCTACAGCAGTTGTCCCTGTGTGACCAAGGAGAATGGGGCTGTTCAGCTTCCCCCAGGCACAGGTACTTATTTCAGGGTAAGATGGGTTGCCATCTGGAGTTGCTATCTTTCTCCATTGAAAACAAGGTTCTGGAGAGATTAGATATATTAAACAGTGCATTTTTCAGTTTAGTTAAAGTTAGATGAGAGGAATCCTGCCTCAGGTGCTTAGCCTTCATAAGTCACAGGTGTTGAAAATAAACCTCTTCTCCCCTATAACAACTGACAGTGCACTACTATTGATACTCCTCAAGGTACTGACAGCAGAAGTGGAACCAATTCAGATCACATGGGGCTGCACAGAGAATCTGTCCCCATGTTTAGACATCAGCCAGCACAGTAGAAATACCAAATGGGAATTCATCACAAGACTCACCTTGGTAAGTCAAAACTCTTTAGACTCTCTAAGGGAGTGTTGGATATAGAGCATCATTCAAATTTATGATTGATTAGTTTCCTGTTTGTACACTAAATAGCATTTCAGAGAAGACTTTTTTTCCCCCTTCAGAAATGATAAATTTTAATTCTAAAATTGCTTGGCTCCATCTGGTATCTTATCAACACAATTCCAACACAACATTACAGTTACAAAAATAAACTTCTATGCTTTTCCCCATGCCCATTACTATGGAGTAGTTCCACTGCTTTTAGCAGGGCCATTAAAGGCAGCATGTGACCTTGTGGACACCACACAGTCTGATGCTCGAGTTAGTGAACTGCTTGTTAAGTTAAATTTTCCTTTTTTTTTTTTTTTTCTTCCTTGAATACAGCTTTGGCTCCAAGAAAATCATAACCTGAAACCAGCAAGTCTCTTAAATGCACCTGCAAACTGAGTTAGGAGACCTGAATTCATATTTCAGGTGATGAGGCATGAGGAAAAAAAAAAATCCCCAAACCAAACAATGTAACTTCCAAATCAGTAATTGCTCAGTTTGGTCCAATTCCTACATTCTCATACAGCCTCAGTAACTTCAGATATGCCCTTTCAGTATATTAAAAAACAAAAATGGGGAAAATTATAAACCCAGAGATATTTCCCACTCCCTTCCTGCCCTCACTCCATAATTTTCCAAAGAAGAATCAAATGATAACAATTTTGCTTCAGTGATTGGGGCAGGGAGAAAAGGTTTCTTCAAAAGCTGTCCTGTACAGTTTGTGCTGCATTGTCATGGAAAATTGCAGATTTTCTGCTGCTCATTTCTAGACAGGCTGCTCATTTCTGTGTGTGCCTCTGTGCAGGAAGCAGGGAGCTGTAGGACTTTACCTTTGTCCATGCAGTGCCCAAGATATCAGGAAAAAGGAGAGCACAGCAGATTCATGTGGTCATTCATCAGAGGGATTTCTCATATTGAGGGGCCCTACCTGCATGTATGACCAACATCACCTGTTTCAAGCTAAAATAGAACCATGAGTGGAAAGTGTCTCTGTTTTATTTCTGCTAAGTGGTTTCTACTAAGGTCTGTTTCTACCAAGATACCCAAAGATGAGAGCAACAAATTTCCTTGCTGAGCACCACTAATTTTAAACTAAATTTACAGTGGTTTTGATTTTCCAAAATTATAGTTTTAAAAAATAAATGGGCTGAATTGCTTTTATTTAGCTCTACGCCTGACTTTATTCACATACATTGAATGGTTCTTGAACAAGAATTGACTGATATTCAGTATCTTAATTTTAGTTGGAATGGTAGAAATGGAGCAATCTCACCTCAGAGAGGCTTTTCAGTGGACTTTTTAGCCAGGATAAATGGTCTCTGAAGAAGGGAAACCATGAGTTTCCAGAAGCTTGTAACTGGTGATGAAAGCCTTGATCTTCTTGTCAAATTTAATCCCAACTCCAAATACCCAAGGAATTAGAGAGTCTCAATAAAACAGGCAAAAGTTACTTCTAGGTTTTGTTTTAATATTTTCTTCCCCCACTATCATTCTTGGAAGCAACAGGACTGTTCTGCAACTCCTGGACAAATGCAAAGGTCAGCTTAAAGCAGAGTGTTAGCATGGAAAATTTCAGCACAAACTGTTCACACCTTTGTAGGTTATAGGCACACTAAATGCTGGGTCTTCAAAGAGAATGACTCAAGGAATCCGGCATCCACATGTACTGTATGCACTTTTTGGGATTTAACCATCCAAACTTGGTCCTGCATAATATCTAAAATGAAGATGGGGTAGGTGTGATGCATTCCTGGGAAGGTTTACAGGTGAGTTTTCAGCTCCAGAGATTTTCTGTGTGGCCATTGCAGGAGCACCAGAGGCATGTAGCTTGCCAGAAGACTTTCACTTGATGATTCCTGATGCTTTCATCATCTGCTTCTAAAAGTTACCAAAGGAATGACTTTCAGCAATCCTGACCTGTGTCTGTCAAAGCTGTTTTGTCTGCCAGCCAGATGGTCGATAGGTGAGGGTGACCTGCTGCTTCCAGGGCAGTTTCTTGGGGACAAGACAAATAGCATTTCTTCCCCTGGATCCAGAGGTCACCAGAGACAATGCATTTAAAGTAAGCAAGGCTCTGAGACATCCTCGTTTGAAATTCTACCTGAAATTCTTGTGTTATTGTTATTATTATTGTACCCAGTGTTTAACATCACTAAGCTATCAGCCAAGCAGCCTGGCAGCCAATATCTATCTCCATTTGAGGGCACAGAGCCATGCACCTTGTGTTACCCTGCAGGGATCTGGCTGCTGGTGGCCAGAGAGGGCAGGGCAAGCAGGGGATGCTGGGCAAGGGACTGTGCAGTGCCTTGCTGTGCATGAAACAGGCACAATGAGGGGCTTCCTGCTCTCCAGCTGCTCCCTGTCACCTGAGTGGGCCACGGGTCCAGACAGGACTTTCTTCTGCTGTGTGGGGTCAGTGCCAGGACCTTGGCATGGGGTGAAGGTTTCAGCTACCTCAGTGTGGCTGAGAGCAGGCAGGGGCACCTGGCTTTCATAGGCAGCTGCATATGAAAATGCTCCCATTTTGCTCCTGAATGCCTGCCTGCCTTTCAGCTACCTCTGGAGTGGTGAGCAGATGGGTGACCAGGTGCATTTATGTTTTAATCCCTTGTTAAAAGGAACACACAGGCTTTGAAATGTTCTGTTTTAAGCAAATGGCTGCAAATAAGGTGTGAAGCCCACAGCCAGGATATGCCCCTCACTCTGCCCTTTGCACTTCTCTCACCCTCGTGGTACCTCCTGCACAGCCTCCTCCTCTCCCCCCTTTATTTTTTTAATTTTCTGGTAGGCATATCAATTAGATGAGAGCTTTTCCTTTTAAACATTGGGATTTTCACTCGGCCTGCTAAGGCTGTCAGGTCTTGTTTGCTGCTGAACAGTTCATGCTTTGGTGCTGGACAATGCATGAATGTTTAAATTGCCTGAAATGTCTAATTGAATTATCCTCAAATTACAAATCAAAATAGGGGAGGCTGTCTCTGGCTCACAGGCTCATTCACTGGGATGTGTCTGCCATGCTGCTGCTTTTCTTTATATTTTCTTTTCTGCTTCCGACTAGGCCTGTGTTAAATGAAACTTAAATCCTGAGAGCATTTCTGTTTGCGTGTGCAGGGGGAAGTGATGCCCAACCTAAAGGGAAATTTATTCACGTTCCGCCTCTGAGTTCTCTTTGTGCTGCACAGAAATGAATTCATGAAATTTCGATCAAGGCATAGGAAAGGAAAACAGCCAGCTGCTATTTGCAAAGAAACTTCCTTTCTCTTCAGCCACAGTAATATATCATATAAAATACTTTCAGGCAGATATATATAAATACCATTTAACTATTTTTTTTATGAGAGCTCACAGATTAAGGAAACCAACTGCCATAGAAAAGATTTGATATATCTAGCCAGCACACATGATAAAATCAGCTTCCTAAAGCCTTGCCATAATACAGCAAGGGAGGAATTTAAACCCATAGGATTTTCTTCTCTGAGTTCTTAGGGGAGGCAGAGCTGGGTCTGCCCTGTCCTGCACCCTCCCCAGCACCCCTGGAGGCTGATCAGGACTCTTCTCAGTGCAATGATGCTTCTTTCATGGATGTAACACTTTTTATAGAATTTTATAATAGATGATACAGGGGGTTTAAGTACCTACACCCAGCCTCAATCATTTTGTGGCTGAACCTTAACTTGCTCAATGACTGCCTGAAACAAGGGCTCAGAGTGGGTGCTGGTGCTGCACACTGTGTCTAGCACTTGCATCCTCCCTCCTCTCCCCAGAAAATACCCCTTGAGGGACTGCACACTTCATGAAGGCACTGCTGCCTCCCCCTGTGGCTCCCAGGACATGCCCTGTGCTCTGTGTTGGCTGCTCAGGTGAGGAGCCCGTGCCAGGGCTCACAGCCCTGCCTGGATCTCACACCCACACGGGCTGGGCTGGCAGGACACTCAGCCTAACCAGGAGAAATGCCAGTCCCCATGGATATATCAAACTGTGCCATGGGGCAAGACAGAAGCAGCAGGACAAGAGTTTAAATGTTGCAGTGAGTGCCTTTGTTTTAACTAAAGCCAAAAGTAAGACAAGTTCAGAAAATGCCAGCCATCTTGATATCAATATTCTTAGTATTTTTTTCTGAATACTAAAAAACTTAGTTTCAGGCCACTTTTTAGGGCAACTTCTCTGTAAACTCATAATTAGAAAACTGTTTCTGTGCTATAAATATGGTTGAAGACACTGCAATTATGAAAGAACCTTAAGAAAATGGCTTAGGTAAAATCTTTATTAATGGAAGATCAGCTCTGAAGGGATATTTTTGATAAGAAAGAGACTTATATTAATAATAAAAATGTTAACACTCCAGTAATTAAAAACTAGCACATACTATAACATCAGTTGTCAATTGTTTTTTGTTGTTTTCTTTTTTTTTAAAACATTTGATTGCTTTGTGCTCAAGGATTATACCTGCATGAATCAAGCACGCCCAAATAAAAGCATCTTTCAGAAATGGAGACAGTTCTGATTTGGAACTAATTGTACTGGGCATCTTTTAAAAAGATGCAGAACTTGGCAACACGTGCCCAGATGAAACCAGTGAAAAGCACTTCATGATTTTATATTAGCAGAATCACAGAATCCACATCTCTCTCATTACAATTTCTTGCTCCCTCTCCAAATGATATTAAACCCCAGTAATCCAATTTCTCTCTGGCCATCATAACACTGGTTCCCAGTGAAGGGATGGTGAAGGAAGAGTGCATCAGGCAACATCAGGCTCTTCAGCACAGCGAAGTTGCTGCGCTTCATATTGCTTAGCCAGGTTTTCAGCTGTACTCAAGACTCAAGGTTTCAAGCTGTACTCAATAACTCTGGTTTCAGGTTTGGAGCTCTTTTACTGTACTCTAGTTTGGTCAGATTTGTACCCAATCCTCTCATTGCTTGTTGTGACCATCTCATCGTGACAAAAGTAAGACAAGAGCTCAGCCAAACAGCAGTGAATTTGGGGCTGATAGGGTTAGTAGGACTTGAGGAACCACACCAGGGTGTGCCCTGCTCTGCAAAATGACATTTTTCTGCCTCTGCAGACTGGGGGTAAGGATGTTGATCCAACAGATTTGATGCCTGAAGCAGGGGTCAATGCCTTCCAGAAGCATTTTCTTTCTTAGTGGTCACATAGAGATTTTAATGTTGAAGTTTTCTTCTGCAAAACCTGTCTAATATTTAAACCTGACAGATACCATAGTGTGTGGCATATGGCTGTATGGCTGTTGCTATAATTCATAAACTGACCCCCAACCACTTTGCATCATAGAATCATAGAATTGTTTAGGTTGGAAAAGACCTCTAGGATCATCAAGTCCAACCACTTATGCAGCACCACCACATTCACCACTAAACCATGTCCCCAGGTGCCACACCTATGTATCTTTTAAATAGGTCCAGGTTTACTGACTCTACCACTTCCCTGGCCAGACTCTTCCAATGCTTGACAACCCTTTAAAGGTAGAAGTTTTTCCTAATATCTATTCTAAAACTCTTTCTAGGGCAACTTGAGGCTGTCTCCTTTTGTCATATCACTTGTTATCAGTCGAAACTGACCTCCATTTTGTTAGAACCTCCTTTCATATAATTGCAGAGAGATACAAGAGATCCCCGAGCCCCTCTTTCTCCAAACTATAACACTCCCAACTCCTTCAGCTGCTCCTCATAAGATTTGTGCTTTAGACCCTTCATGTCCCCACCATGCTAGATGATTATTATTACTCTGTCTTATTTAAGATTTTTTTCCAAATTGGGACATGAAACAATTTCTAAGGTACCAGCAAAAACTGTTAGGGAATAATGCCTTGGAACTAAAGACAACCAGAATGCTTCCCTATTTAAATAGAATACTCCCCTCCCATGGCAGGTACTAGCTGAGCTCACACAGGTACCTGGCAGTCCCTGAGGAATTACTTCAGCCTCCTCCTGTGGCTGGGGAAGGAGGAGCCCTGCTGGGAAGGAGGAGTGCAGGCTGTGGCAGGGCCTCACACAGGCTGTGCCCTTCACCTGTAAAGGCACAGAACTGGGAGGGAGAATTGCCAGCCAAGGCACCCAGGTTCAGCTACAGAGTGTCAGTGTCCATCTGCTGAAAAACTGATCCATGAACTGCTTTTGCTCTTGACTGGAAAAGGAGGGTGAAACTCATCCAGGGAGTTAGAGCATAAATTAACATTATCTCTTAAATATTGTGAACATCATGTCTTGTACCAAAATAAATACAGATATGTAGTATTATGTGAAAGATGAAGAAATCACTCTAAAACTAGACTATTCCAGCCCCTCAGCATAAGAGAAAGGGTTTAATGAGCTTTGGTGGGCTGCAGGAATGCATGATTGCAATCTCTTTGTTTCTGCACCACCAGCAGTGCAGATATCTGGGACAAGAACTGCAGGGTTAGCTGGGGCAGAACCAGGACCCATCCAGGCACAAGCAGCAGCCATGAGCTTCTCCAAAACCACAACAGAAAGTGCTCAAGCATGTCTGGTAAATTTGGGTAACAAGAGAAGTGCCTGAGAGGCACTGCAGCCATTCCCTCATTCAATGCTCTCAGCTACATAACCAACAGGACACAGCTAAGTTTTTACAAGTACATTTTTATTTAAAATAAAAATTAATTATGGTGCCTTTTTAAAATAGGGTACTGCACAATCTGTATATGCAACACAGTTTTTGGTACAGAACATACTTATTGAGCAATATCCTTAAATACTAAATATACATTAATGGCTTGTTTGAGAAACATGACAACATTAAGTCTGATATTTTTTTCTCTTTAGTCATTTAACCACTGATACAGATTTCCTATAAACAATATTCGTTTTCATCTGTACATGTGGTACACAGTCAAGAAGGCAGATCTTAGAATATTTACATTCATGCATTGATTTAAACACACTATTTTGCAGTTTAAAATAATATATTTTTGTTTGTACAGGTGCAGGGAGTATAGTAAATACATATCTACCATAGGCCTGATTCTCCATTGGTTGGCAGCATCAATGGTCATGACCTGGTTGGAGCAGGGTGCCCCCACTTTCTCCACGTGCTGTGACCATGTAGCATGCAAGACTGGACAAACAGGTCTCTGTATAGATATATATCAATATATTTATATTTTATACTTCGTAGAACTTTCCCCTTTCTTTCCATGTCTGTTTTTGCAGCATCTGTCCAAGGCAGAAATGCTTCCCTGGGCACACCACTGTGTCAGGTGTGGGACAGGATGGGCAGCAGGGCTGGGGCCTCAGCTCCACTTTCCCGTCTTGTGAGGAACGAAGAAACTCAACACTTGGCAGCTCAGGCCCTTAAGGTGCATTCCCTGCTAGTGGTGATCCATGAGAAGAGATTTGGAGCTTCTGCTCTCCCTCAGACTGAGGGCAGCAGTTTGCTGAGTTTGTCTGGTGGTGGTCAGAGCACAGCAAGTACCTTCTGTGTAGAAACTGGCCACCTTCACATCTGCTGGGAATTTGACTATTTTGTCAATGAAGCTAGGCAGGTGCTTTCTACCCCTGATATTTTAGTGGCTAAAAAGGAACTCAAAATGCTTGTAAAGCTGCGTTTTGGGTTGCCAGTTCCCCAGATCCAGGATCACTGCTTAGTGAAGTGCTTATGTATCTAGTGAAGTGCTTATGTATTCCTTTCCCTTTGCATTTAATTATAGTACAGTAAGGAAACACAGAAGCCTCTCTTATATAAGCTTTGCAAGTAGTCTGTAGAGTATTAAACACAACGTTAAACCCCATCAGCAAGCCTCAGAAATCACTCCTCAGTGACATCCCCTGTCTAGCCTCCCTTTTCTGAAGAGTTGTGTCTGATTCCAGTACCCTTTTCCTAGTGCCTTTCTCAAGATCCCTTTGGTGCAATGTACCCAACTGCACCTGGGCAGGAATCTAAGGGCAAAGCTACCCCATGCAAGATCTCCCACCTCTCCTGCCATGCTGCCATGTGAGGGCTGAGAGCAAAGGGTCTGGGCAGGCAGAAGAGCAGCTCGCAGCCCGTCTGCTGCTGCTTTTCTTTTGTGCATTATAAAAGCACATGAGGAAAGCTTGCTCAAGAACTATGATGGCAATTATGTGCCCAATACATTTATCAGCATGTTGCATATATTGATACCGTATATCTGTCCGCCTAGCGAATAAGCCGTGTGTATTTCTCTCAAAATGCTGCTGCAGAGCTGGTACCTACTTTTATTGTGATTATACAGATGGGTAAACTGAGGCACAGAGAGGCAAAATTACTTGCTAGTAAACAGCAGATCAGTGGCAGAGTTGGAAATAGATCCTAGCCAGCATGTGCTGTGCCTTGCAATGCCCTGCCTCTCCACTCTCCAGGAAGTTTTTAAAGTTTATGTTCTCCTGAAGAGTTTTCATGGGCCCTAGGCTGGGTTTGCTTGTGGGTTGTGTCATCATCAGGATCTTCTCTAGTGAGGACATTTTACCACTGATACCAGTGAAAATCAGACAGTTTAGTGACCATCTCTTTTTACTCTTTTTTTTGCAAAAACAGACATATTTTGATGGACATAATGACCTACAAATCCTTTTTGTGATTTTGACCTTACAGAACATGCCTTTAAAGCTGTATTAGGAAACAAATAAAATTGACAACCTTTAGGAAAAAGTGCTAATCCTGAGCCCATATTATGCTAAACTTATCTGCATTCATACTTTATACTCTCAGATAAACATGCAACCAGTCTCAAGCTATGCCACATTTCCACATTTAGGCTGAAACAACTGGAGTAAAAAAAGAAAGGCAAACATAGGTAACTACACCAAAATAAATGTTATAGCTTAAAAATATTCTAGAAATATACTTGCAATATTTTTATTACAGTATTTAGGGGCTAAGTGCTTTAGGCAATCAACATTTGGGATACTAGACTCAAATTGTAAATTGTGTAATTTTAATCCCACTTTGGATCTAAGAATATATCACTGTGTCTTGCACAAGCACACAACATTAATGTGGCTGGGAATGATCATACTTGTGGTTACTTGCCTCCTTTCACTTTTGCAATTGCATTCACTTCCCAAGAAAGTCTAACTTTAAAAAATAATTTTATGCAGTTAAACTTCTACATAGTGATGACAGACTAAAAAGCTAAATTAATAACTACATAAATTTCTCAAGAGCAATATATAGCAGCATTTCATTTTATAATTGAAAAGGTACTTGTATTTACATACACCCTATTGTTTGATAGGTCATAGAAAACTGCAGATGGGCCTGAGCTGAGACTGCTGATTTGAACATTCCAGAGCTTTTCTTGGGAAGATCTGCAGAACACAGTCTTCCTCTACCATCACACCAAATTCTGCATCCCAGGAACAGATTAACCACAGGCTGGAATGCACTCAAAATCCAGGTCTGATTTCTGCAGTTCAGGCACATCCTTATATAAACCCAAAAGTATTGGTGTGCTGCAGTGCTGAGGGACAACACAGCTGGGGCAGCCAGGTCCCAGAGCGAGACTGCATCGGTGCCTGGGAGTTACCCACAGACACAGAGACCAAGCGGTACCAAAGTTTTATGTCCAGACAGGACGCCAGGGTATAAATTTGTCTTTGACTGCATCACTACTTTCAGCACAGAGGTAAATGGAGACATACAGGTGGAGATATGACACAAAGGAAAGTTTTCAGGAGGTAGGGAAAGACCAGCATCTCAACTAGTATCATCACCTTTATCCTAAGGGCTACTTACTGAGTCTGACCTGAGATCCTATGTGAAATGAATTTGGGTAGATTCAGCTTTGCTTTAAATAGTCTGCAATCCATGTCATGGAAAGTATACTGAACTGTTGCTGAACTTGGCACCACTGTCAGCCTCAGCTCAGGAGAGGCAGAGACCGAGGTAGTGTGGGCACAACCAGCTACCAGACCCTCAAAAGTGGTCCTACAAGCCAGACTGGCAATGTCCTCAGCGCATCAGTTCAGGAGACTCAACACTTTGAGGGAACAACACTAACCAGTGAATGAAGAGAATTTTGAAGGGCTGCTAGTCCTTTCAACACAATCCTGCCCCAACACTCACACCAAGATGTAAACAGTATCTTTCCTGTAGGAGTTTCCCTGGGGAATCAGTGTGATGCGAACACAGAGAAACATGGAGTTTCATAAAGGAACACATCTGTACTGTGTACCACATGTACAGATGAATAAAATAAAATGTGGTGCAAAAAAGGAGGCTGATTATGAAGTCATAATGTTTAAAGCACATCTTAATAACATCTCTTTCAATAGCAATGGTAATTGCTAAAATCTTACATTTTAATTTCTTCTGCCTGAAAACTTCAGCCATGAAAACTGCATAGTCACCAGACCACAGATAAATTTCTTGGGATAAGTCACAAGTTCGGGCCAATTTTGCTTGATTGCTTAACAGAAACCTTTGTTCCCTTTGTAAAATAACGAAATAGTAAGAATGAAAAGAATGAAGCATCAGCGTATGAAACTGCATAGGCTGGAGAAGCACACAGGTGACACCTCTCACCATTTAGAGGGAGACACCTCCCATTTAGAGGGAGACACCTCCCTCTGACCCATCTGTGATAAACTACTGCCACTCTGACAGATCACCCTCTCCTCAAAAGATTCTACTCCAGAACCTTTTTGTGACACTCAGTTCAAACACAAAAGTAGGGGAAGAGAGGAAGAAGAAAAAGAAGAAGGAGTGGGAGGTATGGCAACATGGCTTTCATGGGATGCAGCATGCAGTGCTTATGCCTTTGTGAGGCCTTTCCTCTGGGCAGCCCAGGTGGGTGAGCTGATCCTCCCCTGGAGCAGCAGCAAGCCTGGAGAGCAGCCTGTTTTTCTCTTCTGGATCACTGATGCGTGCGCTGTTTCTGAAATTAAGTCCTTGGCCACAGAGCTCCCTTGGTTGCCTCATTTCACCCACCTTGCATACTCTGTGTGTGTGCTTTGAAAGTTTGCCACCTCCTGCGCTTGGCGGGCTCCCGGGGATTATACGACCGCATTGTTATCAACTGTTTTGTTGTTCTGGGAGGAGGTCATTGCATATTCCGACCGACTGGTTCCGTTCTCTTCTTTTCTCATTGGTTTCCTTGGGTGAGCCCACGTTTGGTGATGTACAGACAGGGAAGGGAGAGAAGAAAAACAGAGATCAACATCTTCTTTGTCAGTACAGATCGAAAGCCAGGACATGTAAGGTACATAATAATACCAAACTTCTGTCTATTTTTCCCTTTCTGAACACAGGCCAAAGCAGCAGCTAATTTTGCCAAGCATCATAGTCCACCTGCAAGGTGACATGTCTGATCCTAAGGTGTCATGATGTGCTCTTGGTGTCCCCATGCTAGTCTGTTAATGGATACAGGTGTCCCTGTTGCATGAGATGAAGGCTCCTAGAAGGAATGTCCTCCACGGCCACCTTCATCTCTGGAACACAGGCTGGGATGCTGCCTTGGGGCAGTCATGACCTTTCTCCTCAAAGTGTCATATTAGTCAAACTGGGATGATGACCAGTCATGTCCACCAAGGACCCAAGTGCCTCACTGGTCATGAGAAACCACCGTGTTCAGTCACTAGGAGTGGACTCATCTGACCAGTGCAGATATGTACACACCTGTGGTGACCGCCACCGACAATCTCCACAGCCAGTGGAGAAAAACAGGTGCTTTCAAACATGATTCAGAACAGCTTAAAGTGGATACCCAAAATATGCCAGATGCTTTGTGCCCAAGGCATTTGTGTTTCCCTGCACTGTCAGTAAAGGCAGGCTAGTCTGCTAGCCCAGACAGAGGTGTCTGTGTTCTAGGCGTCTGAGCTAGAGACTGAAACATGGTGCCTGCTGTGACCTACCACACTTCCAGCAGCATTGCCTTCTTGTTTTGTTTAGTGGCCACTCCTACTATTTGCTAACACAGTCCAGGATCACTGTTAATTGTGAGAAAATTCAGGAAATTCTTAACAAGTGCAGAAAGCTATCAATCATCTGTACATCACAGAGTAAAATCATTTATTTAGGATTTTATAGTTACTCTGAAAAGGGACACCTGAGCTTAGGTCCTATAACAGACCATGTTCCATCTTGTAACTTCCCCCCACAACTTCCCTTCTCAAAAGTAGCTTAACTTGAAGCTTTAAACATAGTAGGAGGAAAAAAGCTTTGTGCTTTCCACACAGATATTTCAGACATGCGTGTCTTGAGTTTAAAGTGTTGCTGAGGGCAAAAAGAGGACCAGATACATGTATTACAACAGTCATTCTGTGCTATTGTTCTCATCAATGTTTAACAAAACAAACAGCAATTATTACAAAATGGTTAATGATATTTAATTTCAGCAAAGTATTAATGGAAGCTTTATGGACAGTGATTACAGGTAGGTAAATTTGTTTGCTTGTAATCTCAAAGAAAATACTTTTAATTGTGATATTTTGTGCCTCTCTACCTGGTAAAAGTTAAAGCTTGTTAATATTAGTCATGATTGCAGCTATTAGAGAATGGAAATGGAAGGGGAGACAAGAGTTAAGGAGACTGAGGGGTTTGAATAACTGTTTTTCAGTGCTCAACATGCAGTGCCTGTCTGAATCTGAAACAAGGTCATGTGGGTCTTTCTTCTGTGACACTGAAAGCACACATCCACCATGCCACATCCCTGATAGGAAGAATGGAGAATCTGATGGCAGTGCTTACTTTTGTCAGGGCAGGAAAAATGGAGTGGCTGTCTAAACATCTCTGCTGCTTTCAAAAATTCTTTCGTTTTTCTTTTCTCCCAGTTCCAAACCTATCAATAATTTAAAAAATTGATGACATTTTGGCCACTTTTACTTGCTGTTTTTGTGCTATTTACTCCTTCTTTCTTTGGTCTCCTATGTTTCTGCCCCTCTCCAGTTCCATTTTCTTTCCCTAACTAGACTTCTTTTTTCTTTATGTTAAAAAATGTCTTCCTCTCATTTTTATCTACATTTTTGCATTTTCTAGTAGTGATTTTAAGATGTACTGCTTCATTTGTCTTGAAATTTGGACTTTCCCCTCCTCAGGTCTCTGTGTCCCAGCACAGACCTGGGTGGATTGGAGGCTCTCCTCTGATGGTGAGATCTCTCTGCAGACCCTGCTAGACAGGTTGCCAGGGATATCACACCACTGGCACGTGCATGCAGTGGAAGAGTATTTTTTCAGAGCCTGCAAATAGGGGAAGGGAGATTTTATCAAGGTTCTGCTTCTGCCTTATCAATTGCTCAGAGTTAGTGCTAGCAAAACAGAGCACTTATTTTCCTGAGTCTCAATGAAAAGACTATTGTTAGATGCAAAAGTTCAGGCTTGGAGACTGCTCTCTTTAACTCCTTCTCTCCATTTGTTTTCAAATGCACAACAGGCAGGCATTTGGGGTCAGACTTGCCCCAGGTACATCATTTAAATCACTGGCTTGGCAGGCTGGTATGGACTTGTCACCATGATGAAATTTGCCCATGTATTTAGATAAACAAGGTCATTTTGGCTTGTTGTGATTTTTCAAGTGCCCTCTTGTGTGACAGTGTTCACAGGGGGTCTTGGATGAGGCAAGAGACGAGAATGTTGACTCTATGTTCAGAAGGCTTGATTTATTATTTTATGATACATATATATTACATTATAACTATACTAAAAAGAAATAGAAGAAAAGGTTTTCCTAGAAGCTAACTAAACTAAGAATAGAATAGAAAAGAATGATAACAAAGGCAGCTCTCTCGGACTCTGTCCGAGATACCTTCGTCTTGATTGGCCATTAATTATAAACATTCAAGATGGCCCAATCAAAAATCTACTTGTTGCATTCTACAGCAGCAGATAACCATTGTTTACATTCTTTTTCTGAGGCTTCAGCTTCTCAGAAGGGAAAATCCTAAAGAAAGGATATTTAGTGAAAAAAGATGTCTGCGACACTCTTGCATTAGGGCATTGGCTCTCTGTGTTCCACTAGTTCTGTGCCACTAACTCTTTTTACTCCAATTTTTGTTCACTGTTGAGATCCAAGCATGCAAAGTTTCTTGCACACCAAAGAGAACCCTTTTATCCTATTTTCTGCCTAATACGCCAAATTGTGCATGATCTTCCAAAGTGTAATACTCCAAGCCCCCTTTCAGATGATAAGCTATGGACACACATTTATGCATTTCAATTCCAGGGTTGCTCTTGATTGGTTAAAGGGATGTTTCAAATTAGTGAGGAAATGAGTAGGGAACTATTCATAGCTGTGACATACTCACTTGGTGGCAGGCGAAACAGGCTTTTCACTAATAAGTGGTTTGCACTGTTTTACAGTATAATTTGCTATACATTGTTTAGCAAACAAATTGGGTCTTCATGCCAAACATCTGTCAATGAAACTCTGGCCATGCAACTCTGTACAGCTTAGCACACGCCTGAAATGGTGCCTCAGAGTCCATAATGACCTCTCCACCATGCATGCATTAACTTGTGCGAGTCCTAAAATCAAGAAAGCATCAAACAGCTGTTTAACAGTGTATTTCACACATCAAGCTAAAATTTCAGATGAGGTTCTGATCACATTATATATCTTATTTATCAAAGAATTTCATACTAGCTTGTCACATTGGCTTGTACCAATCCTCTGCAGAGTCCTGGATAAAGGTCAATAATGCACATTCAAACACAATTTTTATGTTCTACGTTTAGAAAATTTTTTAGAGGAAACATAGTTTTTGGCCCTTTATCATGTCTAGTCACAAAACTTAGTTTGTATATTTGACAAAACCTTCCTTGCCAGCTTTGGCTACTGCATCAATTTGGCATTGACCTACTGTTTATCAGGCAATTATGTGATCAAGTACTAGGAAAGGGCTTCACCTCTCGTCCCATTTGTACACACTTCACATGTATGGCTACACAGACAAAATCAAGAAAAACCAGAGCAGACTACTCATTTAATCATGACTTTATCACACCTCATTATAGGCTTAATAAAGCTTTGGGAAGAATAAGATCACTTTGACATCGGAACAGAACTTTTCTCCAGAACTGTAAGCTGCAAGAGAGTTTAAAACTCCCAGTGCAATCCACATTTCATACACTTCCAGGTGCTTCATGCTTGAAAGGGATGAGAGTTTAGAATAAAACCTGATTTCATAAGACAGCCTGAGCATTGCAAAACTGTTTCTGCCCATTACCTCCATAGCAATGACTCTGTTGAGTGCCAGAGCATCCAGCCCAGCATCTGGGAAGGCTGGGTTCCAAGGAAATCCAATTAAGCTAGGAAGGGGTGACCTTGGGCTGGCAGCAGAGACATGACAGGATCTCAAATTCACCTCCTCCTGGGGTTCCCATACCTGACTCAGCACTGCCAGGAGACACCTGTCTCCACTTGGGGATTTGCTGCCCTGGAGTATTCTCTGGGGAAATACATATACTGTTTCTTCCCAAACAGCAATAGAGGGTCATTCTTCTTTTCAGGTATAGCTAGAAGATGAAAGACTGATTTTTTTGGTATGCATTGTTGGAGGGCATGGCCAGTTCTCAGAAGTTCAAAGTGAAACTTCACTCTTTGCTGACAGTGGTACAAAATCGTAAATTGTAAAAGCCAACTGGAAAAATCTCTCTATATATACATATATACATGAAAGATTGCACTGTATGGGTATCAGTATCAACTGAGAGATTTTACCAAAGGTGAAGGCTACAAGGCATCTCTGTACTGTCAGTGCACAATTGTATTTGTGCCAATGTAAGGGGTGCGTGCCCATGCCAAAAATCCCTTTGTGTTTTCAGTTCCTCTCAGGAAGGTGCCTTTAGTAGCATGTAAAGAGCTTGTCTCTCTCCTAATTGCTGTTTCATTCCTGAACAAAGTTCTCTGGGCAGATGCATTTGGCAGCCCCATTTCTGGTGCTGGCATGTGCTGGGTTAAGTGCTAATCTCTGGGGCAAAGTGGCTGAAGGGAGAAGGCAAATCAGGGAGCTATTTCACTTGCATGTGCAGTGATCTCAAAGCTCTTCTCCATAACCATAGTTCATTAGCTATCAACACACAAAAGATAACAACTTTCAATAAAATTGGGTCTCATACAATACACCCATTTGCTTCATAGGATTGGTCTGTCCTCAGGGGACATATAAATAGAAGCACCCAGAAATATCCAAGCTGCCTATATACCAGTAGAGATCAAGCTGCAGTGGCATCTTTCTGGGTTACAATAAGTTGTCCAAGAATCAGGGTAGATATCTGTGTAGCTTATTTCCACTCAGCTTCATCTCCAGGGCTACGATGCTAGCAGTACCTGTGGCAGCTCTGCTGAGAGCTCCAGGCTAGTCTTCACTGCTTGAAGCCCAGACACGATGATGTGTGGGCTACAGTCACACTTCAAATGCATCCCTATTTAGCAGACAGGAATGGAAGAATACATTTTGTCGTGTTATTCAATTACTAGACCATCACTCTGCATAATCTGAATGTTTATAAGAACATAAAGAACATGAATGGAGGCTGTTTACATCTCAGTACTGGGGGCGTTCATCAAACAACTGTTTGATTCATGCTGGCCTCAGTCATCAGAGGGGAATCACCTTCCATGAGAGCAAGTGGTGCGACAGGAGAAGTTGCTTCCTAAGACTGGTTTGTGAAGAGGACTCCTGCTAGAGGAGCTCAGTGCATTGACAATAGTTGTTTTCAGGGACACAGCCATTAAATTTGTGTGCAGCCACACACAGTCAGCCTTGCTGGCTAGCCTGGTGCTATGGCTTAGACATTTGGGGCTCATGCTGGAGGAGGACACTTCTCTGGTGAAAATCTTCAGAATCATGGAAAGAGTCACATTCTGACTTCTACCTTTCACTGTCTCAGAGAAACATGAAAAAAAAATCAGACTGGATATATTTTATTTGACAATGTGAAGACAGAAGTCAAAGAAGAAACCCTAAAGATGAAAATTCTCTGGAACCTTAGTTTTTCTCCATTAAATTAGCTAATGGCCATATGTGACCATCTATCTGTCCAGAAAACAGGCAGTACACTATTCATTACTCGTAGGAAGAGGTTACTGGCTCTACTGCCTCCCACATACAAAGCAAATGTTTTACAGTTATAATAAAAAGCAGCTCCATCTGGACAACTTTTAGCAACACGCTCACTACAGCTCAGTGTTTGTCTCCCAAAGCTTTTACCTGTATCGCCCGTATTTCCATCTCCACTCAGGTTACTTAGATAGTCCAGCATCTAAAAGACCTACGAACTGTCTTGTCCCAGTGTTTATTACTTTTTATCACAATACATGATTTTTTTTTACTTACTCTTCCAAACTAGAAAGTGTTATAGGTATCTTGGATGATATTACCTGCAGCATTTGAAAGGACTATGTCTATTGGGTTATTTTCAGTTTTAGACATTTGATGGAGTTCTCCTTCCTCAAGCTGCTTTGCCCCTTATGAAAACAAATAAAAACTATTGTATGAATTAGAAAAGGCCATTCTTTCCCTAGAGACCTTTGAGTACTTCAATCTTAGCCAAACTGAACCAGTGGTCAGATGATAAATAATATTTACAAGAGCAAGTAATCATACAATTTTTAACATCTTCAGACCTTTTCTGTCTGTTTTGTGTGGAGAGGGGGAGAAGATCTGTGCAAGTGCTCTATATAGTGCTAGGATGATTATGCAAAAAGAGAAAGTCTCTTTCACAGCTCTGGAAATCATGTTGCAGGATAGCTTGACATAGCTCCAAGATACCAACTCCCAAGGAGAGCTTCTTCTCTTCTGACTGTTCACGTGAGTGTTTTGAAGCCTGCAATTTACAGCTAACTCGGCTCTGCCTCACAGCCAGTTTTAGCTGACCAGTTTCTGGAGTATATTTAAGGCCTGATGGCATCTGGGCGATTTCTGTTTTGGGATGGTTCACACTCAAATTCCCCTCTCTGTGCATGGATTGAGCCTTTGCTGAGTGTTTCTCTCATGGAAAAAAAAATCCATACTGCTGGGCAGCCATTCATCAGCACTTAAGAGGCTCCCTGAGCTGGTGCACTCGGGCTGCAAAGCATGGGGGGCAGATCTCTTCCTGCAGAAATGCAGCTCTCTCAGCCTGCTGCAGTCACTCAGGGTATGTCTAAAGGCAGGATCTGGACTGTTCAGATTGCAAGTAATTACAGTAGATTGCTGAGCCACATGTGAAATTTAAGAAGTGGAATCTAGTCTCCATTTATTTTCAGCAGTGCAAAGTCAGAGTAATTCCACAGACTTTGTTGGACTTGAGGAGGATTTGTTCTGATGTTACACAGGAAGATCTGTCCCTGGGAGACAAAGGTGATGGATGCAATCCCATTTCCTACCAAGTCTTCAATTAAGCTAACTTCACAATTATGATCCTACATGAAACCAATCTTAAGGAAGAGAAGCAGCTTTATTATTATGATGCTGGACAATTAACTGACATAATTGATAAAAGTACTTTCAGTGACCCCTCACATAATAACCCACTCTTTGCATTCCCTCTAATGATCTTTAAAAGGTTTTATTGACTGAGGGAAATTACAGCTGACATTATCCATTGAGTGTTCTCAGTGTAGAATACACTGTCAATATGTTTTGATTATAAAAGGAGAAAAATGAATGAGACTAATGTAAAAAAATGAACTCATAATGCCAGCTTTTCATACTGGCAAAAAGCTACTAAACAAAATAAAAAGTAAAAAATAAATTAAAAATAAATTTAAAAAAAGACATTAAATGTGTGAAATGAAGGCACTTTGAACAAAGCCAAAAGATGACTGGAGGATGGTCATGGCCATGGCCATACTGGCAGTGGAGTATGCACTGGCAGTGCCCTTTGGGGATGAGCTGGGCACACTCCTGCTCCTCAAAGGCCTGCCCTGTTGCAGAGCAGTGCAGGCAGCTGAGGCACAGTCATGGAGCTCAGTTCACACTGCACCATGCTCTGCTAAGCACTGCAGGACCAGCCTGGGATGGGAAAATGTATGCTCCACCCAGAAAAATGGGATTATTTGTAACTCTACTGCATTAGGCACGATCTGCCCCCACAAAACCGAGACATACATGTTCTCACAGGTGCTGGCATGAGGGCAACAAACTTATCTGTCATTCTGTAATACATCAACTCCAGTGGAAACCCAAAGCTAGATCTCCCTCTTAATTCTTTAAAATTCTCTAGGCCTTCTGGAGCAGGTTGAACAACTATTCAATGCTTGCTATCTTCAAAGTGCTTAACAAATATTAACTAGGAAAACTGGAAAAACATTAGAAGGTATCCTTACAAAAACATGTCCATATTGGAAGGGAAAGTGGAGGAGGAAAAAAAGAACAGGAATTCCCTACCACGTTTGCAAAATGAATGGCTGTTGATGCCTGTGCTCTGGGTCAGGGTGGGCATCAGTACTAGAAAAATGTGGGGTTGAAATAAGGGACAGAGAGAGGAGATGAACAAGGGCTGCTCTTCCCTGCTCTCTTGCTCTCTCTCAAGGACAGTATGCCTGCCCCTCATCAGGCAAGTGACTGTAGAAACTGGCATTTCAGGCAATGGGCTTTTCCATCCCCCAAATTATGCCACTTTGTGTCCAGATATTTTGCTGAATGCAGATAACTACCTTGCCATTTAATCACTGTCAAACATAGGCAGCAACTTGAATGATGGAAGAATGAAGAATGAAGCTACTGCTGTTTCACAGAATCATTTAAATATAATCTCATGACACTATTTGAGTAGTATGATAAATTTCTGTCGAAATGAACAAAAATTCTTTGCAGATCTTCTGTTACAGAAAGAAGAGTGTCTGCAACACAAATAAATGCAAAGAGCTGAGAAGAAAATTAAAACTCATAAAATTAACTGACCTTTGCAGATATCTAGATCACTTTGCACTTGAGGCAATCTGTCTCTGCCTTCAACCAGACTGAGACCACTGCTTTTTCATGCAGCTGCTTCTGGCTTTCTCTACTCACAATGAAGAGTCTTCACAGCCAGGCCCTGCTCTTTGCAGGATAAATGCAAACACAATGTCCATGGACTGCACAGGATGGTCCCAGCCTTCCCATGCTCCAGGTGTGCAATGGGACAAGTCCATGAAGAGGCAGAGAAACCAGCAAGTCCTGCTCACTTTGATGTCTATGCAAAGGTTTGGTTTTGTGCAGCTTTAGACTATTGTAACTGGGGACAATTTCTGAGGAAGAATTGAGTTCAGCAGTCTCCAGACTGGCTTCTCAGGGCTCAGAGCAAGTGAAAGAAAGAAACTACAGTTCTAGCTGCTTGGGAGTATTAATATTTTTCATAAAGGCTTCATGCCACTGCCTCAAAAAGCAGACATCAAAGGCAGCACAATTTCTCCACGTGGGTCCTCCTTTCATGGCCTCTTTAAAGGCTGGAATGAGGAACAACCCTATTTTCCCACTCCTACCTCTCACACAGCTGGGATCAGACTCTGCATACACCTGTTCACACACATCAGAGCCCTCTGTCCACTCCATCACCTGGCATTAGCTTGGGGCATGGATGTTGTGATGCCCATCCCCACGAATGCTCTCTGACATGGCTAATTAGCCAACAGCTCTCCAAGATGGACAATCCAGCAGCATCATTCTCCAGCCCAGCCACACCAGAGGGGGTGGCCATGTGCCTGCTGATGAGGGGACTCTGGAGTGAGAGCAAGGCAGGGGTGCTGTGGACAGGGACCACCCCAGCAGATACCATCTCCTCCCACCCCAGCAGCTCTGCCCACGCTGCCCCAGTGCGTGTCTCCCATCACCGCAAGGCTCTCGAGCAGGGAGCTGAGTGCTGCTTAGCAACCCCACAGCACGAGAAATGCTGAGCACTGAGTACAGGGGTTGTGGACAAAGAAGGACAGAGGCAGCAGAAATCAGACTGTAGAGCCCCTCAAGCAGTGGCAGCACAGCTCCAAGGGGCTCAGGTGTGGCTGTGGGTGATGTGCACCCCATGAGTGTCACAGATATGCAGAGAGGGACCCTGTCTGTGCCTTTGCTCTCTGGACAATGCAGCTGTAGGCAGCAAATAGTAGAACAAGGTGAGGGGGTGTGAGATGTGATCTCCCTTCAGCTAGGACCCCCAAAACCAACTCAACTCACCAGGAGCTGCAGTTGCTGAGCCAGTGGAGAAGTCAGGCTTTACTGCTTGTACTCAAAATGCACTGCAAAACCTTTGTGGAAATAAGTGGCAATAAGGCCAGCAAGGAGGTTTCTGTTGGGATTATTTTTGTGCACAGGGAATTTCTGGGTCATAAGGAGCTGGAGTATGGATCTACACCCCCACCCTACTACCATGGGTACAATTTTCTCTCAATCATAAAAATATTGAGACTGCAGGCTGTTGCTGCTGGGTTCTTGCAGGTCCTAAGCTGAGTCCTAAACTTGGATACTCCAGATAATCAAGACAGAAAGTTTATTCAAATGTCTCTGCACAGTGTGCTGGGTATGCCACAGCCACAGCTTTGGCTTTTCACCCTCATGGTCAGCCACAAGCACCCTCACATCAGCTTACAGAAAGTATGACTGGCTAAAAATTAAATGAATGCCTAAGAAAAAAATATTTATTTGTCTTTAGGAAAAATGTAATAAAAACATCATGGTGAGCCTTGCACCTCTCCTGTATGTTTCAAAGCTCTAGTATTAACTTGTTTCTTCTATTTGTGTTGGGGTAAATCAGGAATGCTGCAACCAATATAATTAGACCAGCATGACCATTATATTTTGTCACAAGTGTATAAAATCCACCCGTGGCTATCAGAGTTGCATTGAGGCAGAACTCTCAACAATACTTGGCTGTAAGGGTAGACTTCTGCCCATTAGTGTGGCACCCTCATCTGCAGTAGAAAACAGAAAAAAGTGGCAAGTTTGTTTCTGGTCACACTGAAAAATTCATTTGTCACAGGACAGACCATAATTCTCTACAGATTTCTGTTGGCAGCTTTGTCAATATATCACAAATTAGGAGTAAACAAGTGCAAAATGATCCATAAGAGACTTTTCTGTGAAACAACTGGACCACTTGTTTTATGCTAAAGACGTAAGCCTCTTGGAGGCTTTCAGTGTTCCTGGCTATGAGAAACAGTGGAGTATTTTATCCATTTATGACCACAAACTTTCTCCCTAGCAGAATTTGTGAGTTTGTGTAACTTAGAAGAGACAGAGCAATCCTGCCCTACAACACTTACAAAAACATGTAGTACTTATAAAAATGTTAGACTGACAGCACTGGAGAGCAGATCCTTCTGCTTTTCTGACCAACACATTCTGCACAGACAGGAGCAAAACAAACTGCTCTGCACAGCAGTGCCCATGTGGGCACTGCTGTAAAAGGCTCTTTTATCCACTTCACTCATCAGCCCTTGAACTGTCAAAAGAGCTTAACAAGTAGCTGCAATACTTTTGATATTCTATTAAAAAATATTAAAAAATTACACCAATCCTTTTCCATCTTGATATACCCAAAAACATCGGGCAGCACCCACTACCAGTCCCCTGTCCAAAATCCCCACTGATGCCACTGAATCAGCAGAATAAATACAGCAGAGTTCTGGCATCTCCACTGGGCTTTGGTCAAGCTGTAAAGCTCTTCAACAGCTTGTCTCATAAATACTACCCTCAAAAGTTGCACAACCAACATCCAGACTTCAATACTGCTTGGAAGAACAATTGATTTTCCTTGTATTAGCACTCAGTTTTCATCAAGCAGTGATTTTACAAACTCATTTCTTGATGATTGAGAAATGGGGTCTCCTGCAGAAAGATTGGTTGCTCAGAGTACTTAAATTGTCTTTAGTAGATAATCTGCAGCCTTATTCCAAGGATGGGAGTCAATTCACCACGGGGAGATGATTAGACATAGAGGGAAAGCAACACATGGGGATGTTGGGCTTTGGTTAGAGGTGATAGAAGACCTGGACAGTGGTGTCCAGTGGTTGATACTAATCCTGTTGCTGATAAACACCAACATTCAGACAGTGGACCCAGGCCACAATGCAAAGATCTTTTCCTTACTTTTCCAAAATATTAAAGTCTGCCTTTTTCTCAGCTGCCCTCAGTAACATTCCTGGGGCCTTTCTATGATTCTTAGGGATGACTTCTTAAGGATTGATCCCTTTTGCAGAGCTGATCTGGTCTGGCACCAATGAATTGCATCAAAGGCACAGAGATCTGCCCCACAAACCTTCTTCTTCCCTTTGGGCATCTCCCACTCAAACAGCAGTTCTAAATCTATCCTTTCCACCAACTATCTCACTCTATCTTCTAAGCAATTACTGTCTTTCCCTTCATCTGCAAGGAATTAAGGCACCATTTCAGTACAAACTCCTCTAATGTGTCAGGGAGAATAGGAGAGATTAACAATTTAAATTCACCTTGACCTGTCTGTCATCAGTCATGCTGTGAATTGCTCTTCAAAGCAATTAAGTACATTTAGGATTCTGTCTTCTTTGCTCAGGCTAAATAGCACTGTTTTGTTGCAATTAGTACTGACTTTGGACTAGACCATGCTTAGTCTCAGTGGCTCATAGGAGATTACCATGTAGAGGACTACACAATTCTTTCTCTTTAGGGGAGTGAGTGGTACAAAACTGGCTGGGGAAAAAGTGCAGGGCTATGACCCTTTTTAGTGGGACATAAATCCCTGCATCATGGGGCACCCTCACCACAGTCCCCACTGCCGGTTCTTGGCCTCCTTAGAAAGTCTCAGTGTCTTCCTCTTGCAAGTATCTTGATAAACAAAGCCAAATTTCAGAACCTTGCTCCTGCTTCTGAAACTCTGCAGTATACAGAGGCCATAAATCATACACAAATGATAAGCACCCTAAAAATACCTGAGCAATGAATTTTAAGACAGTTTAAATATGACCTGTCAATTTTATTTCAGTACAATGTTTTCTTCCATTTAATTATTATTTGAAGGTGAACTCAGCACCTCCTTAAGGAAGTGCCTATGTAGGCATTTATGGTACCTTTTTCTCAGACTATGAGAAACATATAAAAGTGGCTTCACAAAGTTAGAACAGTGAATAAAAGGTATATCATGTAAAGCTTGGCTATCATCAGCCCACTTTCCCTGCTGATCTAGCAGGAGGGCTCTTTGGCAGCAACCCCTGCAGTACATCTGAGAACAGATGGATCCATCCTACCTGAAATCCAGCAGAACCAAGGAGCCACATCACCAGGCACAGTGACCTGCTCATGGGTCATCTCAGACTACAGGGATGTTCCAGAGATACTGAGAATATATTTTTCACATGTTTGAAAGCCATCTGAAACACTCCCTGACAGGTTGAATAGGTGCCACATCACTTGTCATAAAGACCAGGATGCTCAGCTTTGCTTTTCCCTTCGAGGTTTGACAGATGGCTCTGTTATCTTAATTTTATACAGGGAGCCAGGGATTTATTTTTCCCTTTTATGTAAATATCTTACTCCCCTCACAGACACTGACACACCAGTGAGCTGCAGAAATAGGATTACACACTGCATGTCCCACTCTCCCCCATCTCACTTGCTTATTTACCAAACAACTCTTGTTAATCCTCTTTACTGTGTTTACTTCCCTCTTCCCTCCAGTCTTAGTGTCTTACTATTATTCAGGTACTTGAAGATGTTAAAAAAAGCTTAAGAGACAGTCACCTCCAGAGATGATTAAAATGAACTGAATTCCACTGATTGTTTTTGAATCTGCATTGATTTACACCAGAGGAAGTTTTGTTAGAGCTGCTGGCATTCATGGTGCACATTCCCGAACCCCAAAATCACATAAAACTGAAATAATCTGGTTTTCTCCACCCTGTGTTAGTTTATGGATTGTCTTTAGACCTCCTGCCTTTACTTCTTGATTACAGTCTTTTGGGGAAAAAGTGAGAATGGCAGGTTTTCACAGACAAAGACATAGTAAAGAATTACTTGGAAGCATTCTAGATTTTGAAGCGGTTATTCATCTGCTCTTTCTATGTGTTACAGAAATCACTGGTTGTGAGATCACTTTTTTAATCCATGAAATGTATGGAAAAGTCCCACTGCTTACAGTGAGGCTGAGCCCCAGCCAGTGATTAGGCTGTCCTAGAAGTCTACAAATGTCACAGGTGGTGTTAACTGACTATTGCTAATTTTTTTTCTGATGTGCTATGGAGAAAATTCTTAAAAGAATATCTAAATGTTTTTAAAAAGGGGAAATACCCCTCTAACACCAAGACCATAGAAAATAGCTATTTCTCCACTGCCAAACTGAGGGTGCTTTCATCATGTAACCATGCTGCAGCCCAACATAATATCATGTGTGGTCTCCTCTGGTGCTAGGTCTATGCAGCAGCACACATCTGTACCTGGTGTGCCAGTCATGTTGTGTCCAATGCTGCAGTCACCAGCCACACAGAGAGGAAATTTAGAAGTTGCTTGAAGCACCTTTGAACTATCAATTCATATGTATCTTCCCAAAGTTCAACCCATCTGAGTATTAAAGTTGATGGATGCAACTTGGTGAAAGTCCCCTCATGGACCAGAGAGGTCAAATCCATTCACTGGGATGGATTTCAGCATTTCTTAGGACCATTTCATATGGAAGAACCTGAGTATTTCCAGGGTGGATGCAGAAATGGAGGTAGAAGTGTATTTGCTTAGTTCTGGTAGTTATTATATACAGAGAAGCACCAATCCACTAGGCTGCATTTTATTACAAATCACTTTAGTGCCTAAAGTTGGTGATACACTGAAGTTTTAGCTTTTATGAGGGAAAACAGACTACCCCAGCAGACACAGTTTATATATAGATTGAATAAAAACACAGTTGAGTTATGATACCTCGAGGTCACTACCTCTCTTCCTGCTACAGAAAAGCAGACATAAGAGAGTTTGACTGGGTCTGGCCCTTTGAAACCAGTAAATGAGATTTCAACTTAAGCACAATAGGATTTTTCTTTTTTCTTTTTACTCCAAATTTGATTCTTACGAAAGTGAGGGATTAATACTACAAAGCCAGACTCAATGCAAATAAATCCCTGCCTGCACTTTGCTACTAAAGCCTTTAACCCTTGTCACACCCTACAACCAGAGGACTGCTGTAACTTCACTCCTCAGCACCTCTTCAGTGGAGGGAGGAGACAGATCTGTCAGAGGTGCTGCAGTGACAGAGGTCCCAGTTGCAGGAGATGGGCAGAGGAGAGCTGGGGATGAGGGGGTGAGGAAGGACAGGGCAGAGCATGGTTATGGAGCCCAAGAAGCTGGGATTATGGAGCCAAGAGTCACTGGAGGAACTCTTGGCTTTTGCCTTACCCAGATTAATCCCCTTACTCTTTCTCTAGTCACTTCTACCTTCCAGCAAAAAACAGAGGGAGGATTTCTCACATTAGCTAAAGCCAATTCAGCTCAATGATATGTAATAATACTGTGTTGAAGCCAGAGATGCTTTTCTTGTGAAGCGTCTGATCTTATATCCCAGCATTTATTGACAGATATCTGTTACAGTGGATCAAGAAATCTGAACTACTGGGGAATGCTGCCAGGCCCTTCAGGGCATTCTTTTAGCAGAACTGTCTTAGCAAGGACTCATTGATGAAAAGAAATGCTCTAGTTACCCTGTAAAATTATAATTAATACGATTTTCTTTCATAGCTGTCCATTCCACATCTGAGCAGTTTTCAGCTTAGCATTTGTCAGCAGTGTGAATGTCAAAAATAAGAAGATCTAAGAGGAATTTTCACTCTTCTCTGAGCCTAATGCCTGTTCAAGCAGCTGACTTATAGGTTGATATTCATACTGTTGACAAATAATGGGTGTCTTCATCAAGTATTGGTATTATTTTGCACTGAAACAAAGCGTGAGACTGCATGTGAATTCCCCAAACCTTTGCAAGGCAGCTCTAAATTTGTCTCTTTTAATTTAATTTCTGTTCCTCCCATCTATTGCTCCTATCTACCAGCATCACAGCAGATTTGAAAAGCAATTCCTCGTGAGGCACAAGTTGCCCTGGAGAGTTTCTGCTCTCATACAGATACTTTGCAGCTTGACACAAATCATTCACAATTTGGCAGTGGGTGTAAATTGACAAATACAAATGAGTAGCAATGGTAAACCAGAAACTACAAGTGTGAGACTTTGCACTGTGTTACCAATTCAATTGGATGCCAATCTGAGTCCTCCAAAGATAATTTTTTGAAGTGCAGTTGCTAGAGTGAAAGCTTTCCAGCTCCCCCAAAATAATAAACATTCATTTTAGCTAAACTAGAATAGCAAAAATACTTATGCAAATTTAATAAGATCTAAAATAGAGACTTTCTCTTCTTGCTGGAATTCTCCCTTTTTGATGCTCTTTCAAATCCTGCATAAATTTTTCAACAACCACAAAACACATCCAATGCTCCACCATTGTGATAACCCCACCGAGGCTCAACAAAATCTTGCAATCATGTTGCATGCACATAATATTTTTCATGAAAAGTAATTTTACTTATTTTCCTTTTTGCCTCACTCCAAAATATTATCACTCAGAAATCATGAAGTTGAAAAAAACTGTCATTTAATCCAAGCTGAGATTCAGATGTCACTGCAGTGTCTCATGAGAGCTATGGATGGGAATCCTGCATTCTCTACTGCAGGCTGGGTCACCTGGATGTACCAATAGCTCCCAGCCAAGACCCTCACAGTATAAAACAGTGACACCACAAACACTCACTCAGCTGTGGGGTGTTGTCAGAGCCATACTAAATACAACAGAGGAGAAATGAACCTTCATCCATCTGGCCTACAATTCCCACAAATTACTTTCTCTTCTAAATCAACCCTTTGGGCTTGCATTTGGAATCTTAAAATGGAAATGTTAAAGTTTTGACCTTTTCCACCAGAAATATAAATTTCTATTTTATTTTATTTATTTAAGAGGAAATAGAAATTTTTATTTTATTTATTTATTTTAATTTTTATTTATTTTATTTAAGAAAAAATTATTTTCACTCATATTTTTCTGTGTAACTGAAGTCAATACTTCCTAACTACTTGAGGCCTAGGCAAGTGCAGCTATTGCAAAGACAGTGGGCTGAAATGGCCACTACACACTGTTGTACATAGGCATCACAGAGGCTTTTACATTAGACAGAGAGATTTTGAATTTCATCTGTAGGTTATAATTTTGAAGTAAGAATATATTAGAAGTACAGTCTCCAAATGAAAAACTACACATATTACCATGGACTTTGAGCTATAAGAGTTTGCAATAATTTGAAATGCTAAAATTAGTAATGGGCCTGGGCAAAGAATCTCACATCCCACATGTAAATTTTGAACATTACCACAAGTACTGTTCAAATACAAGTAGTACAGTGTTTCCTACCTCTACTCTTGCCCAAGCCAAAGCTCTCCACATTCACCAGCATTTTGCAGCAATTTGTCTTTAGGCAAGTTCTTATTAATCTGAACAATGTAGCTCTGTCCTGTTTCTAGTTTTTCTCTTCCTTATGCCCACGAGTGCATTGAACTACACCCTTTACACATGCAGGATATGGTACATGAAATGACTTTCCAATGAAAACACACACTGGCTACAGGATGCATTTGGCCTTTTGGATGCCTTTAAACTAAACAAGATATCATGAGACAAGTCTTGGGCCTTTAAACTAGACAAGATATCATGAGACAAGCCGTGGGTCAGCCTCTGTGGGGCTGCATTGCCCTAAGCACAGTAAAAGCTTCTGGAGCCTTACCTTTTTATGGCTTTGTAGCAAATGATGACAACTACAAAGAGGAACACTAGTGTGGCGCAGCATACTGCAATGATAATAACCAGGCCTGGCCACCAGGTCTCTTCAGTGGGACAAAAGGTAGACTTGGGAGCTGTAAAAAGAGAGAGGAAAAATGCATTAATTCTCCCAAATCAACAGGGTATTATCAAATATGCTCAGTCACTCAAGCAGTAGCACTACACCAGGACCACAGATACATGCAAAGATGTTATTTCACATTTAGGACCCATTTCTTTCTTTTCCCCAAGCAATCAATTTCTCTTATTGGTACTAAATATTTCTTGTCTCAGTCCCCAGATGACCAAGTTCTCTGTGTCAGTGTTATCTAAACCTGGTACTCAGCACAAAGGAGAAAGGCTCAGCTCTGCTACCTGAGGGAAACATCTTCCTCTGCACTCACCGTCTCCAGCTGCATCAGATTTAATTTTAGAGAGGGATAATATGCTGATAACAGCATGTCTTCAAACCCCATTAGGGGAGGTTAGTTGGGAGCCAAAGCAGTGCCTACCAATCTGTATTGTAGCTAATATTACTGTAACCTTGGAGTGAGGAAGGGGGATTTGTTTTAAAAGAATATGAGTTCTATTACATTTACTAATTGCTTTCAGAGTATTATAGTTGACAATCTTATTTTGCTTTACACTACCTTTGAATTCTAAGCCAAGTTGTCAAGATATGTTAACATTAAGAAAAGTTAACTTGTGGAAATATAAGCTATTATTATTATTATTATTATTATTATTATTATTATTATTATTATTATTATTATTATTATTATTATTATATTTTTCTTATTACATTTAGGGCTAGCATTATCTATTTAAGTATCGCTCAACACAAGAAATATTTTGTATCTGGTGACATTTAGTTAAAATATTTTCCTTCAGGGCTATGTTCCTTTTCCCATGCTTTCAGGGGACACATTTCCTGAAGGATGGTGAGTCATAGCCAATGCCTAGAGCAGTATCAGTGTATTGCAGAGGGAGGAGAGAGCCTTAGTACAGCCTCTGCAACCACATAAATTCCATGAGAATTTTGGTCACCTTAAGTGACATTTAATAATGAATCAGTTGATGGGACTGCCTTTATCTATATTCTCAAGTAAGTAGGTGAGAGAATGAAATATAGCAAAAGGCTCTTTTATGAGTCTCATTGTTTAACTTGATATTCTAAATGTCCAGTACATATCACAAATTGCTGCACAAGTTAAAATATGTCATCACTCCAGTATCATTTATTGTGGTCTGACATCTCCTCTGTCTCCTGTGCTTGATTAGGAAAAGATACACATACCCTTAGATTATCACTCAATAGATTAAATAATAAATGACACAATTCCTGAGAAAACTTCTTTTTTCCAATTGCAAGATGTATAGAGGAGTTGGCAACATTGACCCCAAGGAATCTACAGCAGCACCTTAGGAAAAGACTAGGTAAAGAACTATAAGAAGCAATTAAGGAAATAAACCCAACAGCTGGACAGCTAGTGGTTCCCAGCTTCCCCTCTGACAATGTTCACTTCTAGAGTGCCCCAGCAACTGAATTTCTACTTTATTACTGTCAGTTGAGGAAGTCTGCTTTCAGTGCGTGATGGAACTATTTACTGTGTTTTGATAAAGCTAATGATTTTAATATTCTCTGGGAGTTTTCAATGTTACATTCCATAACAGAATGCATTTCAAAGATGACAAAATGTTTGCATGAAGGAGCAGGCAGTGTCAAGGTCAACTCTACCCTTCTGGTGCTGTCCTGAAAAACACAAAAGGGAGCAGTGAAGTGAAAGGAAAAACATTGATCAGCAGGTGCCATGTAAAATTTGATGAGAGCACAGAAGATGGGAGAAGTGGGGCTATCCTTCTCCAGCCCTTGTTCTTCTTCAAAGACAGGATCAACCAAACTAGTCAGAAAGCAGAACAGTGGTGAGCCTGGGCTGCTCTCAGCACAATAAATGACACTGACAAATGGCAGAGGCAGGATATAAAGCCAGGCTTGTCACATGTCTGTACACCATGTAGTCCTTGATGGTCTGTCACAGTATTTTTCCACGGAGAATAAACAGATATATGTGGAATTGAATAGTAAACATTACTCCTAGATGCAGTCATTAATGACAGAAAAATAAGAATTGCTAATGTGGAAGTGATGCCTAATCCACCACCTGGCTCAGTTCATTCCCCCACTGGTCCAGACTGGGCACTCAAAAAGAAGCACAAGAAATCCTGCTGGAAGCTACCAAGCTGTTTCCTAGTGACTCGTGGTTTCATTCAAATTAAAAAATTACTTTATCTTTCTACTTCTTATTAATGCAGTGCTAATCTTGTCTTCCTTTGAAATGTCCACTCCTTTTTCAATAAGCTCACAGTTACATGTGCTTTTCTGTCTTTCTCAGTATGTGTTCACATAGCCCTCATACCCTGGCATTTCTATGTCCTTAATGCATTTCTCCTCACAATTATCATCTGAGGAAGAACTGCATTTAATCCCCTTATGATGGTGGGAAGGCTGAGCCTGGATGACTCCTCTGTGTGCAGCAAGAAATGTCAGCTGAGAGGGAAACTCCCAAAAGAACCAGCAAGATGCCTGGGAAGAACCACATCTTCAGAGAGACACTCCTACTGAGCTCTGGATGCTGGGGAGGCATTGATGTCCCAGCTCCCTGGGGCTGGGGCTCACAGCTTTCCCTGGGGCTGGGGTGGCTCTCCATCTCCTGCTTGACCCCCAGATCTCAGCTTATCACCTGCACCTGGGGAGAAGGGCTGAGTCCACAGGTGCCAATGGGCTCTCAGTGATGAGAAATTACCCTGTGTGAGGGCACCTGCAGCACCCCGTGCACCTTGCATGGAGTAGCAGCGCATTTCACTGGCACTCCCTGAAAGAGCACACATGTGGGTCCCAAACACTCCTCAGGGGGATACTGGCATCACTACAAAAACACACTGAGCAGAGGATGAGCACACATGTGGGTCCCAAACACTCCTCAGGGAGATACTGGCATCACTACAAAACACACTGAGCAGAGGATGAGCACACATGTGGGTCCCAAACACTCCTCAGGGGGATACTGGCATCACCACAAAACACACTGAGCAGAGGATGTCCCACGCTACCTCTAACAATATCAGTGTCCACTTGTTTCATCGTCCTCACCTTTGATGAAGTGCAGGAGATTCTGCAGATTGCACCAATTCTCCTGCTTGCCTCCTTGTTTGTACCACCCCTTTCAAACACATTATAAAACCCCAAAAATGGCATTTTTCAGAGCCAAATTGTGCCCTTTCCCTTGAGGAAAGAAAGAAGCCACAGACTGCTGTCCCTCACAGAGGTGTACCTGGGGAGTGGAGGACACCCCTGGGTGCCAGAAGTCCCTTTGTCATCCCTCTGGGCTACTGAGAGCTGAGGGCTGGCCAGCCTGGCCACAGAGGGTGCTCTGTGATGCTGGGGTTATGACACTATAAAGCTACACACAGTACAGTGTGGCACACATAAATTGAGTTAAAAGCCAGAGAACCAGTATGTCTCAAAACCTAACTATAAATGGAAAGTCACTGCAGGAAGAATGTGGTTTTTAACAGTGACCTCCCTCTTCAGCCCCCAAAATAGGGTGATGAAACTGATACAGTTTGCAAATGACTTGGGAATGCATTCAACTACAAATGGAGACAAACATATTTAGATTAGAAATAGGGTAATTATAATAATTAAGGATAATTAGTCATTACCATAGTCTATAATTTCTGGTTGAATATTTAAACAAAAAACTTAGTTTAAGGTAGTCTTTTCATTTTTACTTTAAGAGGTCTAAATTCAGCTAAGGAGATTGGACTCAGTATAAGACTTGAATAAGTAAAGAAAATGCTTTGGCTCTGGAAAGTCCACATGAGTACAGTGCCTTTTATCTCTTGGCCTTAAAATTTATGAAGTACAAATGTTGGTTAGGTTTACTTTTAGAGGGCTATCACCTTCTCCTACTCCCAAAGGCACCAGGCCTAAATAAATACAATGAGCAAATAAACCCATTTCAGCCCTGTGGTGGGTAGACGGATCCAACTTATTCAAAGCAAATTAACAAAAGAGTGCTTTCAGATCAAACTGTTCAGCATCACAAAAATCTTACACCTGCTTTTTTTGACTAAATTTGTTTTGAAGACTCAGCATAAAGACACAGCTCTGACTCTAATGTTAGAAGGTATCTGTACACAGCTGGCTCTAGCCAGAAATGTGCATACCAGAAAAGATTAGCTCAGCTATTGAGGGTTTCCCTCAATGTCTAGGCACAAAAATAAAGGTTCTATCACTGGAAAGAATGCTTCCATAAAATTCCCAAGAAGTTCTCTGATATTTTTTGGTCAGATCTCAGTGGTCATTCTCAAAATTGCTCTCAGCTTCCAACAAAAAACTGTGATGAAGCTGTTTTAATCTTCTGGGTTCAGCATTAAATAGTTTTGTGTGTGTTGTAAAAGTGATACATGTACTGCCTGAGACAGAATCTAGAAACAGGACTTGGAATCCTTGGATACACCATCAGGTTATCTTTAGTGGTCATGGCTGTAGTTTATAAAGCTTATAATTTCAAAATCTAGTGCTCCCATAATTTATTTTGATTAGTGTTATTACTTTCCATTACCATATGGGTTTTAGGCTAATTGCTCTTTGCATGGGCATGCTGGGACATTAACAAGTAACACAACCAAGTCTGTCAGGAGACAGAAAGGGCTCTCTGAGGGGGGCCACGCTGAGCTGGTGCCCCTGAGCAGCTCTTGGCAGTGATGCTGAGGCAGGGAGCCTGCACCAGGGCACCCCTTCCCACTGCCAATCCCACAGCAGCCAGCTCTGCAAAGCAAGGAAAAACTGAACTGAATAAAGTAAAACAAAGCAAAAAAAACCCGAAACAAAACAAAACCAAACACGGGGCTGAGCCGGAAAATAGCTAAGGGAGGCAGTGACCCGTGCTCCCACACGTAATCCAGGGGAGGTGTCTCCAGTGCAGTCTGTCAGTTCACTCACAGACTGAGACCCAAGCAGCTGAGTGTCCACTGATGTGATGGGGAAGGGTGACAGAGACCCCCATCACCTCCCTACAACAGCAACTCCGTGCCTTAAGAAAGGAAGAGCGCTTTCAAGATAAAACTGATTATTGTTTTTCTTTTGCTCTTATTCCTATTCTTGCAGAAAGGTCAAGAGTGCTGTCGTAATCATCCTTATGAGACATCTGCCTGTTTTTAATATTGTATACTCACAACAGGCTAAACTCTGCCATTCTCTATGCCTGAAGCATTTCTCTTGCTATTGTAAGGCTGCCTGAATCAGCCATGCACTTTTAATTAGCATGCTAGGAAGCAGGATAGGATTTTATTTTGAAGGCAGGCTCATATTGCAAGGGCCTCAAGTGTTTTATCAGTCTTGGTTGGAAATTAAAAGGAAGATGCAGGCAGTGTGTTTTCAGCAATCTCTATGTATGTCACATATTTTAGAGACCTGTTAATCTTCTGGCAAAAACAGGGTTGAGGTCCTGGTCTCATCTTCACTCTTATTTATTATTTTGGTATTCACATAAATTGTATGTTGATGTCCCATTTACAAGACAGAGAAGACATTAATTCCTGCAGCCATTATCACACTGGGATGCAGGGACAATTCCAGAAAGCATTGAGAAGTTTTAATGTGATTTCAAATGTCAAGGTGTATGAAAAAAAACCCCAGGACACTCCAGAGTCCAATATGAACTCCTGGTTAAATACGGAGAAGGATTTTGAATGTGTTACAGTTTGGGTCTTTTCACATCAAGGCATCTCATCCAAGCTCCTGTGGAATAGAGGAGCTCAATTAATCCCCTGATTACTATGAATAATTTGGGTTCTGTGAGGAAAAACCCAGCAGAGGAAGTTACACAAACACCAAGGCTCAGATATTTACTCTAGGCATTGCACTGTGTAACGCACAAGAAACAAGGAGAGCCTCCATCACATGCTCATGTCTTTTGTGAGGAAGCAGATTTCAGTCCTGAGCCTGAGGCCTCTTGTCTACTTTTGCATAAGGCCCTTCACTCCCCTCAGCAGTGTAGATTCACCCTAAAGTGAGTGCTGATTAATTTAATGCTGATTAATTTAATTGTATGGTAGGATGAAGCCTTAGGCAGCTAATAAAGAAGTTCCAAGGGCTCAAGTGATGTAAACTAGCAGAAGTCCACCCAGCTGTGAGACTGGTGCCAGCTGAGGACCTTGTCCCAGCATCTGCATGATGATGCTCAGCAGAGAAATGTAGCTGAAGGTCAGGATCAGTGTCTCCAGAGCCCTGGAGGCTGAGGGCTCTCTGGGAAACTGGTTACCTAACCCAGGGCCTTGGGGAGAGATCAGTGAGTCAGTGTCAGCTGAAGCATCCCCTCTGTTTGCTGCATTTCATCACGTAGGGACTGCTACAGATGTGTTTGGGTAATGCATGCGCTAGGAACGTGCTGCGTGTACCCAGGGCTGCTCACAGTCAGAGGCAGCCAGCAAGGGAAAAACAAATCCTTTAAAAGAGCCTGCTAGTGGGGTTTGTGGTGCTGCTAGACTTGATACAAATATAGATCTTCAGCTGTTATTCTAAAACACATTGTGAGAACAGGCAAAGTATGTGTTCCCTTCCATGCTCTTGGATTTAAGTGGAAAATTTCCTGGGAGGATGGGGGGAGGAGGCTGACGAAGAAATGGATGACATTGGTGTGTGTTCCAGGGGCAGAAAGCCATGACTGCAGACACGACCTGCATCCTCAGGGCACCCCAAAGCACATGGCCTGGGGCTGTGCTTGGCCAGAGGGAACCCTGAGCTCACCTTCACGTGGCAGCCACAGCCCCTGCTGGAGGCAGCCCTCGGGCTGGTGATCAGGGACAGACAGGCTTGCCAAAGGAAGGACTGGCATTTTCCACACTGACGGAGAAGTGGCTTGTCTAGCTCTGTCAAGTTTGGTTTTTTTCACTCCCTTACAGATTCTGCCCTTCCTGTTGCCCTCCCTGTAAGCCCAGGGCCATTTCCAGCGTGCCATGATCCATCTGGGTGAACAGCCAGGCAATAGCGGTGTGCTCGGCACAAAGCCCACACTGATTTATGGCCTCCCTGGAGTAGCTAGGTTAAATAACACTGGTAGGAATCAGCTATTCCTGTAGCAGATGATACTTCTGTTTATCACACTTTGTTGCAGACAAGTTTATATCATGCAGCTGCTCTGTGCATATGTTCCTACTACACTTCTAAGGGGGATGCTGCAATCACTACGCAGCGGGAACTTCTGCTATAATAAAAACATGTGTGGGAATGATGCTGGAGAAATTCCCTCCCCCGCAGCTCTTACACTGTAGATACTGTTATTCTACACTCTCAGTTGCCTCATCTTCTTAGTTTTCTCCTCCTTTCTAAAAACACTTCTCTTCTGAAACAAGAAACACACCCAGTTTTGTGCTTAGTTTTGGAGACTGGAGTGTTCAGGAGGTGAAGGAAAGGGGTAGTTCTGCAGGAATTTTCTGAAGGTCACAGGCACAAGAGGAGTGCGTGGCTTATTGCAAGAAACAGAACTGGAACTGCAGGTGAAAAAACCTGAGCATGGATAGTCAGTAAGGAAGAGAGCAGCTGGGAGGGGGAGGTTAAGGGTGATGCTCAAAATCTGAGCTTTAGGAGTTATTGAACCTGCACACATTTAGGTTTGGGTTTAGCAATAGATTTCACTAAAGCTCCATGTTACCGTGCTTTCTTGGTAGGTGACAGGCAGCTGCTTTTCCTTGGCAGATTTGGGATTCTTACAGAAAATGAACATATTGTTAGGACCAAAATAAAATAATAATAAGTAAAAATATTGGTTGGCCAGATGTAAGTAAAGCACATTGTGGGAAAGTGGCTTGTGCAAACTCACTGCACCTCAGTGAGAAAGCCAGAAAGACAAAATGACTTTTGACTCCTGGCCAGTCCTCCTCTCTGGATTGTATTTCCTCTTCTTTGGGAGTAAACACAAACAACTGATTTGGCTAAAATGACATTACAGGGGTGGAAACAGCAAACTCCCTTTCTGACTTGCCAGGCAGGCGCCAGATCTCTGCCCCAAGCCAGCACAGTGACACCATGCCCAGCAGCTCAGTGCAGCCAAGCCCTAAGGTCAGACACAAGGCAGGATCCCACAGGAGGCCCTGGAATGGCTGACACTAAGCTTGTGGGATAACCTGTCTTGGTTTTGTACAATTGCAGAGGGAAACTAGAGAACAATTTAGAGTTCTACATACACATGGAAATATGGCAATGCATAGAGCAGAGCAGTCAAGGGATTGTCAAACAAAGTAGGAATGGAAAGTCTGTGTTCCAAATGATTAACAGGCTGAGTGAGGGCCAGACCTGCCTGCCTTAATCCTATTTGGTGGTTGGTGAAGCTGATGGGATGCACCAGAACTGAGGTACCCCTCATTTAGGGGCAAAACATGCTTTAAGCTGCTGAGGTCTTTTGGAGGGGAGCAGGGTTAGAGAGCACAGAGGGAGAATCTGTTCTCTAAAGCATGATCTGGAGAAGGAGTAGCATTTATAGACCTTGTGGTAAAAAGGCTTTTAAGGAGATTACATCATAGCTAGCTTCTGTGTTAATACTCAGCTCTGGCACTTATCTTTACAATGCATGCTCACATCAGCCAGTGCCCTCTGATCTGACTTTGTCTGGTGTTTTTCTAACCAGCAGTCTCCCATGAGGCACTGCTTTTCACTCCTCATCTGATTCTCTTTCAGCATAAAGGACTGAATTGTTTCTACCCTGATTGAATCACACCCTGTCCCTCTCTGTCCCAAGCAAATGAGAACTGAAGCCTGTGCCTTGCAAGGCAACCTCCTCCTGCAGCAACACAGGCATTTGGGAGAGCCTCATGGGCATGGTCACATCCTCTGCTCTCCACAGCCTGGGTCACTGCCAGGCTGGGCAGCACCAAGAAAGTCCCCATGGCACCCCCAGGAATCCTAAGTGCTGCCTCTCCTTAGGAGCCATGGCTGAGGGAGCCCTGCCAGACCTGGTGGCCTGTTTGCTGAAATGGAGGAGATGTCAATCACATTAGTGGGTATCTAACCAACAGGTCACAAGTGCCAAAGCATTTGGTGTTAAATTAGTACCCTGGCATTTATTTTAGAAGGTAACCTGGTTTCCAGAGGTTCTTAGCACTCTGAGAACCAGGATGCTTTAAATTTGGTATGAAGACATACAACCTAAAGTTCAATTTTCTGCATTTCATGACACAGGCTCTAACCTCTCTGTACTTAGGCACCATGTCACTGCAGAAGACAGAAATTCCCCTCAAGAGGTGGGTTCCAGGCTCAGTTCTCCTCCTTTCTCACTGAGTGATTTTGGGACAATTTCCACTCCAGCCTTGTTTCTCCTTCTCCAGGATGGGAACAGTTGCTCCAGCTTTCTAAATGGTTGCAAGGTGTAGGGATCTTATGTTGCCTTATGTGCAACATAAGGCTGCATGTCAGCACTGTTGCTATTTCTTTCCCAGTTCTTTCATAGAACAGACTTTAAAGTACCCATTTAAAAGTACTTCATCTATATTTCCACAAGAACTAGCTGTAATTACCTGACCTTCCTGTGAACCCCCAGTTCAAGGAAACACAGCAGCAAGGCCATGGTCAGTGACAGAACAGCAGAGCCCAACACTGACCTGGAGACAGTAGTTCTCAGTTCTTTTGAACAGAGGCACCACTGAGAGGCACAGAGACGTGCCAGTACCATCCACCTCATTGCACAAACACACACTCTAGCTCTTCAGTGGCAACTGATGTGCACAGGCATTTCATGAGCACTTGCAAATCTTCAGTGAGGAAAGATCAGTGCTGAACACAATCTGCTTGTCCTGCCAAACTGTGACTTCATCATGTTACAGTGATGAAAGTGAAAAAGCATCCAGAAAAAAAGAGGCCTGAAAACACTGGACCTTCATGCTAAATCTGCCATTTCAGCACACTTGGGCTTATTTCCATTAACAAGCCCACATCCACATATGCACACAGACATGCACACAGATATCTGGGGGTGTTTAGCCTGGAGAAAAGGAGGCTCAGGGGAGACCTCACTACTCTCTACAACTGCCTGAGAGGAGTTCCAGCCAGCTGAGGGTCAGTCTCTTCTCTCAGGTAACCAGCCATAGGACAAGAGGACAGTCTTAAGCTGAACAAGGGGAGGTTTAGGTTGCACATTAGGAAGAAGTTCTTTAAAAAAAGTGTGATTGGGCATCAGTATGGCCTGCCCAGGGAGGTGTTGGAGTCACCAGCCCTGGAGGTGTTTAAGGAAAGACTGGATGTGGCTCTTAGTGCCATGGTCTGGTTGACAAGGTGGTGTTTGGTCATAGGTTGGACTTTATGATCTCAGAGGTCTTTTGCAATCTAAATGATTCTGTGACTCTGTGAATAACTTCAACATGGGCAGGAAGAAGTTTGCTTCTGGGAATCAGATATGAGGAGACTTCTTCAAGCTGCCAGGGAAAAGGACTATCTTTGCTTGCAGGCTTATGGCACTGAGCCCTGAGCCATTTATCATCAAACAAAAGTAGGAACCAGTGAAAGAAATAAAGGGTTGCTTCCAAACTGGAACTCACTAGGTCCAGGACATGCATTTTCCCACCTCAATCCCATAGCCAATACCACCTCCAAGGTCCACTGCAGTAAAACAGGTATAAAAAGAAATAAGTATTCTGGACTCTTTCTTCCCCAGTCAACCTGTCTTGTTTTCAGGCTGTTTCAGAGGCTGTTTTAGGGCAGAAGATGGGCTCATCATCAGTACCAGGAATTTCTGGGAGAAATAGGCTCCTTTGTGGTGCAGTGCAACTGCAGAGGGCAGCTCATGGGGAAGCAACTGGCAAAGAGCAAAGACACTAAGTAGAAAACTTGCCTCATCCTCCCTTGTGACCTGATGGCCACCACTCACCTCAGATCACAGTGAGGAAGTGATTAGTAAACAGTAAACAGATTAGTAAACAGTAAACATCAGTAAAGAGCTGTCCAGTCCAAATAAGGTGGATTGAATCATGGCTTGAGACACTTGCTGAGAGCTAAGTGGCTTGGAGAGCTTATTCAGCATCTATCTGAATTTTTAGGAGATAAAAGCCCTTAAAAACCTAGCCCTTGCTTCTACACTGCCTCAGGTACCCTTGGATGAAATCCATGCCCCAAAAGGTGCCATGAAGGCAGGTTCTGGTGAGCCTGTTAAGGTTCTGTGGTAGGGGTAGTTGTATGGACACTGTAAGCTCATACAGTGAGCCTTCCCAGTTTGTTCATTCCCTTATTGAATATACTTATCTGATATATTCTCCTTTTCAGAGTTTTGCTGAAGCTGTATTATCATTGGCAGAGGAGTAATAAGACAAGCCATAGTTCTGGTTTTTAGGCTGCCTCCTTTCATTCATTACTGCATGGTGATGGTGTGGCTGCAGGTGCTGCATCTCAGCCCTGCCACAGCCTCACTGTGTGATGGTACAGCCTCCTATTCCTTGGGACAGGACACAGCTGATCAATCCTATAAAAATTACCATTACTTTTGAGCATAACAATAATAATAATATTAATAATCTTCAGTGCCTGACACCTACTAGTTTCAAATACAAAGTTTACAAGGATGAAAACATTATCTCTGTTTCAGATATGGTTACTCTGGGTGTCTGATATTGTAGCTGACTCTGTTGAGATCTCCCAGCAGGTTGGTGGCAGAGGCAGAAGCAGTGCCCTGGATTCTCTTTTCACCATTCCCTGGAGGGTGGGCAAGATGCTTCCTTTGTGGGAGTCACGGTGTGTCACCCTCAGACCTTCTGAAAGCATATCAGTCTTTCAGCTCTTACACTGAACAGACCTTCCAAGGAGGGGTGATAGAGGCTGAAATTCAGGCAGCAGTGATTTCAGGAGTCTACACTCTTACAGTGATGACCAGTCTTTCACCAGCAAATGATTAATGAGACACCTCAGGGCTGGCAGATTCAATCTCACAGAAAGATGACAGATTTTCTTGGTATAATGTTGTATATACAGATTGAATTAAAGTCCAGATTTGCACAACTTCTTAGAGTTCAACAGTATTCCCATGAGTGGTGCCATCAGTCACAACCTGTGCAAAGTGAATAAATTCAGTGCTACTGGTATTAAATCATTTACTTGTAGATACTTAACAGCTTTTTCAAGAGCTTGAGAACCTCTAGGTAATAGCAAAGATTAGACAAACCTCACATCTTAATGCTGACACTTTCTCAAAATTAGCACCTTCAGGGAAGTCTGAGACAACACCAACTGCAGACTGAATTTCCTAAAACAGATTGTGGAAGACTTGGAAACACTCTTCATATTTTCCTAATGTGTTAATAGGACAGTTTCTAAGGTACTGGTTTATGTCCATCTCTGAAAAATAAATGGTTTGCCTGTTGGGCACCCCAGTATATGAAGAGAGTGACTATAACAGACATATACTTTAGATTGGTAAGTGCAGGTGGCTCTAAAGAGTTCATTTTACAAAGAAAGCCATTTTGCAAGTCATATGTCTAAGTTTTAGGGAACAGCCAGCTGACTGTGTAGCTGATACTTCTGTTGATGTATGGCATCTATATAAACATAATCCTCCTATTTGATATTATGTGGTTTATTCTTTGTATCCCTTCAATAACTCAGTTATCGCTGGAATTAAGGGCTACAATGATCACTTAAAAATGTCCCTTAAAAGATCAGTGAATAATTCCCATACCTACTGCTCTCAAGTTCCTTTTCCAAATTGTATTCAGATTCAACTTAAGGGAAATTAAATTGATGACCCATCCAGAATAAAATGGAACTGAAATGTGAAAGGCCTTCCAAACCAGGTGTAAATTTAATTCTAATATAAGTAAAATTACATTTATCAACTAATAATTTTTCATGCAGTTTCCATAAAATACAGAACACTTGAAGAGGCAATTACATCACATTAGCAGATCGAGGCATTTCACCCTGCCAAATGCCCTCATATGAAGTCCTCAATCACCACTCAGTGTATTTGGAACTCCTGGAAAGCTAAAAGACAAGGCACAGGTTTCTTTTCAGCCACAAAGGCAAGCAAATTGGTTACAGGTTGCTACTGCACTGCCCCCAGGCTTTATACAGACCATGACTCCCTCCTGAGCCCACAGCAGAGGGCAGCCCCCCTGTACAGGATGCTCTGAAAAGCTGAGGCAGAGCACCTGCACCTGGCCAGATTGAAACAAGAATTAAACCAAACCCTCCCTGTGCTCCACTGACAGTCATTTCCTTTGATAATGGCTATGAAATAAAAATATGCATCACTTTCAGAAGGAAAGGAAAATGTCCAGGGATGATTCAAGAGAATCTGCTCCATTGGTAAAAGTCCAGTTTAATAGCAGCATTTGTCAAGGAACAGATCTTTGTCTAAAATTATTTCTAACCAATGAACTGATGAAATACTAGCTCCATTTAAAAGACATTTCAAAATAATAAAATAATTCATTTAAACAGCCATTAGGGAGCCACAATTTGCTGCTATATTTATATAGTTATAATGCAACATAATTTACTAGTGGAAGGGTTAAATTAACTTGCATAATTATTAATAACAGATTTTGGCAGCAGCATCAGTTATTAGCTGATATTCATACTATATTAATGGACACTGTGTCCTCACTTTGGGATAACATACCGAATTTCCAGCCTACTGCTTCCTTGACCTGCTACACTGACTTAAATATTGCCCTTAAGCTGCAATTACACAAGCAGGGCAGCACTTTTATATCCTGTTCATAACAATACAATGCACAAAACCCTTACAAGAACATATTTCTTCAGGTCTGCTTTGCCAAGGTCAGCTGCTTAGCCCTCCCTGCTGGAACAGCTTGCGCCAATTAAGCATTTACTTTTGACTTGTCAAGATGAGGCACAACTCCTTCTGCCAGGAGCAGGTGAACCTACAATTACTTGTAAATCAGCAGCCTCTGACTCATCAGTAACTTCACTGAAGATTTGTTATCTTCTTAATCAGTGAAATGGTAGGCATGTACAAATGGACTGCCATCCACAGAAGGAATTAATGTCTTCAGCTTAGCTGACTCCTTCTGCTTAAAAAAAATCAAGATGTTGGAGTGTGCATCTCAGAGTAGAAAGGACTGTTCTATTGCAGAACCAGTTTAATATGTGATGGTTCTTTTTAAAAATTAGACAATGCTTTTAATCTATAGACAACAGAACTCCTACTGATTCGTGCACTGCAAAATCTAGCCTGAGGCTCTTACTTTTAATACTTCAAAATGCATTTCCAAGAGAGAGGATTTTTCCATTATATCAATTTATTACTGTATGAAAAATTCAGAACAAATATGCAAGGTCCCAGAGCAGGGGAGATATTCATCACTTGCCTAAATAACAATCAGACTTGGCAAAAAATTTCAGAATTTATTGATGAAAAACTCTGAAATGGGAAAGCACTGGAAGCTGAGACTGACCATCTGGTCTTACCAGTGTCTCAAACAGAAAGAGATTTTACAACTCAGTATGAGGAGATGTTAGGTGAAAGAGTGACAGCAGAATCCGATAATGAAAGTATTAGTATGAACCTTTCCAGTGTTACCTGCTTTCTAATCACTAATCCTGCTCTTCAGACTTAATATAACATCTTAGATGCTCAAACTATTTCAAATTTTGTATTTGACTGCTGCTTAAGGAATCTCCTCATCAAAAATAATTTTCTCATTTTGAGAAGAGGTGAGGACTTGTAACTTTTAGTCCTACACCAGAAATAAATGTGCTTCCTGGGAAAAAAAGGCAGGATTTTGAATTCTATATGTCTTTGGTGACAAAATCAAGTGCCTGCAATTTGAGGCAGAAAATCCAATCACTGCATTTCTGATTTATATGGGTGAATTCCGCTTAATCCAGTCTTGGATGCTTAATGATTTGGTTCACTGTGCTAAGAGTGAAGGTAGTGTCTGTGATGTGAAAACAACGGGATGGGGACTTGGACTAGACTCTACTTCTGCCATCCTCCATGGCTGTGGGCTCAGAGTTCAATTTAATTTGAAAGTCTCCAAATCCTACAGCCAGTTCTGAGAGTCACATTCCTCCAGTAACACAAAAGTGCATGTGGGAGATGAGAAGAATTGAATTTTGGTTTTGCTTTGTAAATTATGAACAATGCTCTCACACAAGACTGCAATTCACAGTGTGACAGCTGTGTTACCAAAACTGGAAGGGCTTCCCTGTTTCAGCATTCTGTTTGCATTTTAAAAAAGTCACTGTCTAGACCAGACTTGCTCTCACAGTAGCAGTCACTACTGTAAATGTCTTCATGCAGGAGACAATGTGTCCCCTGCCATTTTGGGGCTACTGTAGTTCTCTGCTGTTTAGATTTGGGAGTCACTTTGTTGTATGCAGGATGGAGGAAAATGTCTTCCCCATATTCTAAAACAAACCCAGCCCTGTCTGTTTGCTAAAATTCCTTTGGGCATCACTTGGGAGAAATCCACCCAAGATTCCTCTAATATGTCCAAATATCTCAGAGATTAACAAGTCCTTCAGGCAGAAGGGCAGTAGGTGAAGGGTGGTCCTGCCAGCTGAGCACTTAGGGCCAGCAGCTTTGCAGTGGGTGCTTGTAAAGACAGAGAGCCCTCACAAGATGAAATGCTCAACCAAAGGGAAACTTAAACTCAGAGCTCGCTGAGGTGCTCAACTCCTGTTGCAGCAGCCTAAATCAGACTGAGCCAAGATGACCATCAGGTATCTCGTATTTGAAGACACATCGTGACCTCCAGGAAGGCTTCGATTCATTTTGCAATCACAGCTTGCCCTCCACTCCTGGGGGATAATCAGACCTCTGCCAAAGACAAAAGTTCTTTAGGCATTGAGTAGGCAAACACATCAGCATCCAAGTACAAGAAATGTAGTGGTGAGCATCAGGACCATGCTCAGTTTTCCTGCTGGAATAGCAACATGGAGACAGTTTTCAGCATAAGGTTCTAACTCATTCTTTGAATCCACGGTGGATCACCTGTGCATTCCACCATCAGGATTTAGGACCAAGAAAATCCCAAGGAAAACCCATTTCTTATTCTTTTACGTCCTAGGGCCATGTAATGTTTATTTCTATAACAAGTTCTTGCTCTGAAAGCCTATTTTAACAATTAGCAAGACATCTGAAAACTTTGTTTACTTGAAACCTACAGAAAGTTTAAGAAGTTACAGACTATTCCTGTTCTTCAGATCCCTGTCTAATATACACACATTGTGACAGCCCAGAGATGAGTGACATTCCTCAGAGGATGGTATTAGAACTGGTGCTGTTTAACATCTGTGTCAGCAGCACAGACAGTGGGATTGAGCACATCCTCAGCAAGTTTGCTGATGACACCAAGATGTGTCATTCACTCAACATGATGGAGGGGATGGATGCCACCCAGAGGGAGCAGATGCCATCCAGAGGGAAGGGATGACATCCAGAGGGACCTTGACTGGCTTGAACAGTGGGCCTGTGCAAACCTTGTGAAGTTCAACAAGGTCCTGCACCCATGTTGGGGCCATCATGAGTACAAACAAAATCTGTGAAGAGAATAGATTAAGAGCAGCCCTGAGGTGAAAGACTTAGGGGTGCTGGTGGACAAGATGTTTGACATGAGCTGGCAATGAGTGCTCACAGCCCAGAAAGCCAAGCGTGTCCTGTGCACCAACACAAGTGTGACCATCAGGTCAAAGGAGGGGATTCTCCCCTCTGCTCCACTCTCATGAGAGCCCACCTGCAGTACCATGATCAGCTCTGGGCCCAGTATCAGGAGGATGTGGACTCACTCCAAGAGGGGGGCATGAAGACGATCGGAGGGCTGGAGCACCTTTTCTATGAGACCTTAGAGGTCCTTCTATGAGGCTGAGAGAGCTGGAGAAAACTCCAGGGAGACCTTACAGCAGCATTCAGTACCTGAAGAGAGCCTACAAAAAGGCTGGAGAGGGACATTTTACAAGGTATGGCTAAGGACAAGGGGTAATGGATTTAAACTGGAAGATCATAAATTTAGATTAGATGTTAGGAATAAATTCTTTACTGTGTGGGTGGTGAGGTACTGGAACAGGTTGTCCAGAAGTGTTCAAGGAGCACTTCCCCATCCCTGGAAGTGTTCAAGGCCTGTTTGGATGGGGCTTTGAGGAACCTGGTCTAGGGGAAGGTATCACTGCCATGCAGGGGGGTGAAACTAGATGATCTTTATGGTACTTTTTAACCTGAACCATTTCATTAATCTACAATCTGTCCCAAAAGATCTGAATGCCCTTATCTTTCCTACTTGCACTAAAGGGACCCTACATGCTTTCTGAAATGAGGCTGTACATCTGAGCTTATACAGCTGCCAAAAGGTTTCACCCTTCTTGTAGCTGGTCATTTTTATTTTGGCATTTTCACCAGTCCAAATAATTAGTTAATTAGATGCTCTGTCTCCAGAGATAAAGATTTCACTCTGAAAAACAAAATGATACAATTACTGCATGGAGATTAGAGTCCTCTGCAGTGATGTCATTCACTTTGGCCCTGCACTGATATGATTGTGCTTGATCTCAGCTGACAGCTCAGGGCAAGCTTCCACTAAGGTCAGGAGCTGTAAAGACTTCACTGTGCACCTTTGTGCCAGCATCCAACCACCAGAGACTGGTTCATGTATCCAGACTCAGCTTAAGTTTCCTCCTCTAAATTTTGACTGAAGCAATGTTTGAATGAACACTTCCTTTGTCCAGAGAGCAGATGGCAACACCATGGACTCCTTGTCCAATATGGGAGAAAGGTAAAGCAGAGAGCAAAATGTTGCTCACCAATAAGTGAGGAGTACAGGCAAGAACATCCTTTCTCTTCCTTGTATCATTTTAAAGAAGTCACTTCTGATATTTTTTTTATAAGACCTTACACAGGTTAAAACTGATCCTGACTACTGTGTATATCTAGCTCTAACCCCTTCCCCCTTTCCTCTTTTGAAAGCCTGGCTTTTACTTCCAGATAAAGTAAAAAAAATTCTTCTTTTCAATGCCCCTGGAGAAACCTGCATGCTCACAGAGTATTTAGGGCTTGACAACATCAGTTTTTCAGATTTTTAAGGATCAACATCATTTGAACTAGCTTAATCTCATGGGCCTGTGAAGCTGGGTTGGAAATGCTGCCTAAACAAGTATTCCATCCACCTTGTCTTAGTCTTGGCTAAAATCCAGAGACAAGGAGAAAAGCAGATGGAGAGAAAAAGACACAGTTAATTAAAGGCCAGGTTCTGAGCATCTCTATTGCCTTCAGGTCATTACAGACATATCTAGGGAACACACTCAATTTCGTTGAAAGTTCCTTCTTCCTTTGCTGTCAGCATCTAAGTTTAGTTGGCCTTAGGCCCCTTAGAGCCTCATGAGCTTTCCCTTCACTTCATCAAGGAGCAGTTTTCTAGGCATGGGTTAAAGAGCAGGCTGCTGCTTGCATAAGGGGAGTTACTCCGGAAACATCAATGGCCAAACCGTCTGCAGGAGCTGCCACGGGCTCAGGGACTGTGTCTCCTGACAGTCCCAACCATCACACAGTCCCCACCATCCTAGGCACTCCTAACATGGGCTGGAGTCCCTCTCCTCAGCCCCTGGGTAAGGTACACATCTGTATCAAATCAGACTGCAGCATCTCACTGGGATGACAAAAACCTGCATCTGCAATGAAGCTCAGGAAAGTCAAAGCTCAAACAGCCCATGTGTCCCACTTTGCAGAAAAAGGTGCAGGTGAACCAGCAATACTGAGAGACCCAGCATGCACAGGGAGCAGCATGGCTGATGGCAGCTTTCATCTGGAGCAGCTTTCATCTGTAAGGCAGATGGATTCCCAGGAGGAGACACAGGGTTGTGCTGCCATGATGGAATTGGCTGCAGAGCAGAGGCAGTGAAGGCAACATCAGGGGTTGGATGAGGCACCATAAACACAAGTGGTTCATGTGAAGGAGTTAAAAATGTGGGGAAAGGAGACCTGGGGTCATCCCTGAAGGAGGACAAAAGCACTCTATTTAATTTCCCATATTCATATGGTTTCATTCATTTATTCAGTGCCTCCTCAGGATGTGCTGAAACACTCCCCACACATTCTTAATGTAAGTACCCAACTCTAACAAGGAGGTGTCTCCTAAACCAGGGAAAGCTGGTGCTCCTAACACTGCTTGTGGTTTTAGACTGCCTGCTAAGCTGTGTGATTCTACTCATTTTCTCCAGAGGGAATTAAGTTATTTCCCCTCAGAGTAAACACAGCATTTCCCAGCTATTATATGTGAATTCTAGGATTTAATAGATTTTGTATAAATCTATCTGCAGGAAGCAGAACTAAAAATTTGTTGCTGGATCAACCTGTCAATACTGAAGTGTGTAAAGAGACACTAAATGTACTATAATTGTTCCTAAAAGTCCTCACAGCACAATAAAAGCCTTTCAGGGTGTGATTCAGCTGCTCACAAACAGTTATGCAGTGCCATCCCATACAACCAAGTAGGGTTTGTAAAACAATCAGGTGGGACTAATAGAGAGGACACATCAGAGGGTTCCCTGATTTTCCACAACAGCAGCTTGAGGCCATGTCAAAGAGCACTAGATGCTTCATACAGCAGACAACTGAACTGTCAGTGTCTGTAGTGACTGGAGAGACAAGATTTTTGCATCTATTGGCTTTAACCACCCAGCCCAAACCATGGTAGCTGCTTTAGAGTTGATCTAAATCTCCAGCAACATTCACTTTGATTGCAGAGGGAGCTTTTAAGGACAGTACCTAGCTGTCCTTAAAGAGTTCTTCAAGAACTCTTTCCCTCTGCAGCCTTTTCTTGCTCACAAAGCTCTGAAAGCAATTCCAGCATTTTATGTAGTACCTCATGACACAGACACTGTACCTTGTAAGGGTAAAAATCTTGCAGCTCCTGGACTGCTGTTTTTTTGCAGATGTCTTTCCAGTACTAAACTTTATTCACTTAGCAAGTTCAAAGTGCAAATCTAGCATCAACCACTTCACAATAGCTTTTGGCTCTTTACTTTCCTCTCCTCTGAATACCATTTAAAAGGAGTGTCTATAACATCAATATTTAACCACAAGGCTTGTTGTTTCTCCCAAGGAAATGGATTGCTGTACACATGGACTAAATCACAGTGCCTAGACAGCTGATGATAATGAAAGCATCATTCAAGATGAGACACTTGATTGCTACTCTAAAGCTTACCAGTGAAAGAAATGTGTAATCTCTTTTTTTCATTGTATTTGAAATGAAGCCACTTGCTTAAGTATTAGTCATCTGGATTTATATAGCTCATTTTTAGAACTGTGTTAGCACCTGGCAATCCAGCCTGAGAAAGCACCAGGCTATCCCAGTCACAGGCCCATTAGATTTCTTGTTCTTCTTTCTGCAATGTGTGACAGACTTCTTTTTTTCTGACATGATTTACTTCCCACTTGACAGGGGACAAATCCATGCACTCCGAGCAGCTGCCTGATGGGGGGGAAGCAGCCTGGCAGTGGTGCTCCCTTCCCAGTACAGCTGGTCAGCAGGGCTGGTCCCTGTGCCAACACTGCCACTTCTCATTCCCCTCAGGGTAACAGGGTACCCCAGGCACAAGAAAAGAGAGTGACAAAGTACTTTATTTTCTGGCTGTGATACAAAGATCAAGGTAATTTTCCATATTACTGCCCATGACATTTTCCTGAACATTGAAAGAGATTTTTCCTGCTATAAAAACTCTCCCTCTCCACTTTCCCAGCTGTCTTTGTACTTCCTTTCCCAAGTGTTTCACTGTTGGCTTTTCTCTGCCTTTGCCTTAATTTTCTGCAGTGTAGCACAAGTACAAAGCATGCTCCTGGCAGAAAAGACACTGAAAAATTCTGCCTGTCCTCTGCCTGACTACAAGATGTGCAGAAGCCTTCTTCATGTCTTCTGCACATCTGGAGATGCTGCTGATAAAGACAAACAGCCAGATGATGATACCTAATGATTTATTTTTCCCTGGGGGAAGGGCTGAGGATACTGGATACACTTTGCAACACTGCTCCCAGGAGAGTTTATATAAGCAGGGAGAAGAATTAATAGGCAGCCTTATAGGGAGAGATGAATTTATGAAAATGCAAAAGCATTAAGGAGATTTACTGGAACACCAGACTCCCGGGACCCAGTCTGTGTCCCTGAACCCAGTGGGTGCAGTAGAACCAGGAAGGTCTCTCCCACAGTGCAGGGACCATGGGGACAGATGTCACTCTCCAGAAATTATCTGTATGCCAGGGAGCACAGGAATACTGATGTGGAAAGCAGCTGCAGAGCTAGCCAGCAGGAACTGAAGGCACCAGGTGTGCTGGGCATGGGGATGTATGGCTGGAAATAAGGAGGAGCTTGGATGCACTGGGTAAGGCTTGGGAGCACTGATTTGTATGAAGAGAAAGAGATGAGTCTTAGCCTGCATGTGCATTAGTGAGAAAGCTGCTCACTTGCCATTGACTCCTGACATGCCTCCTATTTTTGTAACAGTTGTAAGCAATTTAAAACCAGTGAGCCTGAGTCACTGCTATGGTAAACTGTAGTGCTCCAGTGTCTTGACAACAGTCAAACATACTGAATGGTCTAGACAGAGTGTTTGGATTTTTGTCTGCTCATAAATTAATTTGCCTTGGAGCACCCAGACCTTCAAGCTGCACACCTGGCAAAAAAGGGGGTCATGACACTCAAGGGCCAGCACAGCACTGTGTCTCTGTAGAAATGCATTTCTCAGGGCTAGGGGATTAGGAAATAATTTAAAACCAGGGAATCATATCTAACACAATGAAAGGAGGGAATTTCTCTGGCTTTTCTCCAAAAGCCAAGCATTATTCATTGATCAGAATACAGATCTCCATCTCTACTGAGAACATTTCTTCTTCCATTTGCTAAGTGGAAAATGACAAATGAGCTAGCTGTGCCCTTTCCCACATGCCTTCTGCTGTCTCTCCAGGTGTCCCCGTGCTCTGCCCTCCTTCAGCACACCCCAGCAGTATCAGCAGGTACTTACTTGGCACCGCCAGCAACCTCGGGGGTGGCGGAGGTGGAGGAGGCGGTGGTAACAGAGGAGGTGGCCTGCACTGGCAAATTTCCTGGCAGCTCTCTGTAAATTTCTCTGCTACAGGCTTGGAGCATGACTTCTGGGGTTCACCCTGAGTGATCTGTGAAGAAACAAGTCATTGCATGAGCAGCAGAACAGTGAAAACTGGTGAACGTGTTTTTTAGGCTTGAGAACCTGAGTGGCACCTCAGACCTGTAGCAAGAACTGAGCTAAAGTTCCTAAGAGGTCCCTTCCCTGCATGGTCCCCATTTTTAATATTTCTTTTATTTAACACAATATCTTCAAGAACTCTTTCCCTCTGTCAAATTTGGTTAAGATTGGCCAGCTGGCTTCTGAGTTATTATGGGGTAAGGAGAAGGCAGGCAGTGGCAGACAATACGATTGCATAAGCCTTCCTTCCTTAGGAAAGCCATCTAGCAGCATGCATTATTCACAGGGTCATTGCTGCAAGCCAAAGAGAGCTAATAAAAATTACAAGACAGTTAGGGTCAGGATTATGTTCATTTTCCTTAAGGCAGAACTGAGAGCCAGAGGACGTCCCTCCTCTGCTTTGCCAGCCTCACTTGGAAGTTCAGAGAGCATTTCACAGGGTGTTTCACTTCCTGCCAAGAGGGGAGACTACCCACGTTTTAATCATCTGTGGACCACAGCAATAACATGGTTTAAATGGAAATGCCACATTGTAGCCTCCTGTGAGATGCAGTGTTGGTTAATAACAAAAGTGAGGATGAGGCATTGCAGAACCCAAGCATAAGCATCACTTGGCCATGAGCAATAATTTAGCCAGCACTGGTATACGATATATTCAGTAGCTTGATCTAGTCATGACAAGGACTGTTTATTAACAGCATAGTTTTCTTATCATAGAAGTATTTACATAACTAGGGATTCAAGGAATATTCAGCAAAATTCGGTAAATGTAATGTTACAAAATGGAGTCAGTCCCCGATGAAAAGGAAATTTGCTGAGCATCACAGAAGCTTCTGAGAGGTGTTAACTTCAGAGGTCTCTAAGCCAGCTCTTTTTGAATGACTTATACAGGATACAATTTCGAAGAGACAAAGCAAAGCCTAAAAGATTAATAAGCATGTTATCTAACAAGCACTTTGAATGTAAGCATTAGGAGACCGCCTGGGACAGACTGGTGTCCTGCTGAAGCTAAGGACAGTTATGCTAGCATATTTTCTTGTCAAGTTTGGTCTCAGGCGGGTTATTGTCCTAATAGTTTTGGCCTAACATCACCTTCTTTAATTAGCTTTTTTCCACAACACGTTGGTCATTACAAAGATGTCTCATGCCATCTCTCTGATCTGTTTTAGGCAGGCTTCTTCTGCCTCTCTGGCAGGGTCACCCAGGGTTGCCTTCTCCCCACTTCTCTCTGCTGCCCAAGTTTTGCTTCCCTGCCCCTGCCAGCTCTGGGCACACAGTCTGTCTCCTCTCCCCTTCAACCCTGGCCCCCAGCACGGCCAGCGTACCTCTTCCACTGCCCACAGCTGAGCACCAAGGGGGCTGCACCGCCCTGCAGGAAAGCTGTACATATTGTTTCATATATTTCTGGCCAAAAAGAGAGATGTGGCAAATTAAAACAACATCACTGCACAAAGGACGTGTTCACATGCGTAGGAGGTTTCTAAATGCAGAAAGACGCATTACTCTGGCCTCAGGGAAATGGAGGTAGGGCTTTGTTGATTAAATATTATGGGGAGGGAGGAAAGAATAGAAAAGGCTACGTGTAGCTAAGTTGGAAGGACAGCTCAGCATAGCATAAGGCAGAAGGCTCAGTTCTTTAAACAGCTTGTCTAAATCTATTACCAAAGATAGGGAAAAACAAATTCAGCACAAGTGCTTTCCAACTTTCCCCTTCACCGTCAGGTAACAGTAAGAGGATGGTTAAAGATCATCCCCGACAGCTTCCAGGAACTTACACAAACTCTCTGAACACTCTAATGAATCAAAGCGACTTGGCTGTGTAATCCCTCATGACTAGTAATAAATCTGTCAGCAAAGAAGGTTTATTTGTTTCTAAAGTAAGTGATCCCAGGCAGCAGAATATCCTCCATGCTGCTTCAGCTCTTCCAACACTGCTCACATGAGGGGCTGGTGTTCCAGGCATGCTCCCAAGAAGAGCCCTGTGAGAGAAGTGTCCTTCCCTGCAGTGTTAGGGGCATACCTGGGGTACCTCCTTGTTCAACAGGTGTGACAAGATTTACTGTGCTGACAGAAGGAGGTGGGGCAACACCTCTCCAGTGGCGCTGGCAGCTGATTAGGAAGCAGCTATTAACTCCTAGCTACAGCCTGGGCCCTGGGTTATCGAATCCTGAGAGCTCAGTGCAGTCTTGCAGGGGACAGTATGATGGGAGAAGATGGGCACAGAGAAGAATAGCCCTGAGCAGACTTGGAGCCAGCTTCCTTTGCAGATCAGAAGCAGCTTTGCACATGTAAGTTTGAAGACAGTGCTGGTATGGCAAAGCTACATTGACTTATTGCTCTAACTTAATATCAACCAGAAGCAAAGGCTTGCTCTGTCTTTTTTTAGAGCTATTGACTACTTTTAAATCCCTGGAGGTTCTCCTCCCTTAGGCTGGTAATAGAGTGTCCTCAGAAAATAGTGGATAATTTTCTCAATTACTTTTCAGACAAGATTAACACTATCATGGCCAGTCACTTGCTACTCCTGCTCCTGTCTACTTTAAAAATATTATTTTAGAGAAAAACAAAAAAAAAAAAAAAGAAAAGAAAAAAAAAGGAAAATTTGCTTTATTTCTCAATACTTCAGCCTGAATCTCTGTAACAATTTCCCATGATCATTTTTAAATAGTCAGGAAAGAACTGACATTTAAAAGCATGGGCTTTATCACTATTTGTTTCCCTTCTCCTGTCACTGGGTGAAATGTGTGGTTGTTAGAAGATAGAAGTAGGAACATAAATATTACCTTGATGGGTTTGTCTTAAAGGCTTTGTTTTAAAAACAAAGATATTTTAAGTTTGTTGAAATCTGCCAAGAAAAGGAAATACCCAAATTGAGGGCCTCAGGGAGGAGAGAAATAGTCAAGGACTACAGCAAGAGGACAGAATAGTAACAGTAATACAAAGCAGCAGATAACAGTAGCAAGATAGAATCAGGAGAAAAAGGAAGGCATTTGGCTCCTTTTCAAGGAAAAAAAATCCCCCTGTTGATGTCTATTAGTCTTCTTATGAAAGAAATGAAGGCTATTACTTGTGTCTTCTAAAGGTAAGCAGAAAAAATCACTAGAAAATATGCTTTAGGGAACAATCTTGCTCTGGCAGGAGATGATGAAATAATACTCCATTGTTTCTTTCTTAATGCTTGCAATTCAAGGTAAACTGCCTTTACAGCATGTGGCAGGAAAAGTGTTTTGAAAGAGCCACACCTTTCTATGGCCAGGTCAACTAAATGAATCTGGCCTCAAACTTTACTGCTTATTTGCTCTGGCAGACTCTCCCATGGCCCCGAAGGCTTTGGAAGAGCTTTGCAGGTAAGGTGTACCTGGAAGCCCAGCAGGCTGCCAGGCAGTGTGTGGCACAGGGCTTGCCTTGGCAGGGGATCACTCTGGAGATGGATCCCTTGCTCCCTAGCTCTCCCAGCCATTCCTCTGCTGCTGGAGGTGCCATGAGCACCTTTTCTTGGCCTATCTGAAACTTGGTTGCTTGTTGGGCACAAGGCTTTCTTAGCACACTGAGCAGTTGGCCAGTCTAGACATATGCTGCCTGGACTTCAAGCTGATACATTTTTCCCCTGATCTGAAAATAAATAGAGTTGACTTTATGGATTTGTGCATTTGATGTGAACATGTTTTGCAAAAAGAACAAATGCTTTAAAATATTTATGGAAATTAAAATCTGATCCACAAATGTCCAGGGAAGAACAAACAGAAAGTGGTAACTGGTGGTTTCCTTTTGCAGTCTCTGTCTCTGAAGTTTATGCCTGTGGAATATTTCTCTTTAATTCATGGTATCTTTTAGAAACAGTGTTCCTAGTCCTGTTTTGCATACCATGGAAGAATAAATCTGCATGTGGTCAGAACTGTTTAGTATTTTAGTAGAGTCCCATGGGGTTGCAGCAGTCCACAAGCACGTTCTAGAGAGTGGGATGGGAAAAGAGGATTAATACAGTCCCTGGAGGGTGGCCTTCTTGTGACTTTTTTTAATCAGGTAAAAGGAGGAAAGCTTTAACAGAAAAGTGCAGTTGACTGAAGGCACAGAGACCTCTAAAAGCCTGCTGATGTAGCAAGAGCTTTGTCTCTTGGTAGCAGTCTACAGAGATGAGATGAGATCTCACCAGTGCTGCATAAATCCCAGGACAGCTCTGTGCAATTCACATCAGTTAATCCAGATCCATGTTTACAAAACCAGAAAAAATGTGTCCCTGTTATTTATCATGATTCTTTCTGCACTTTTTAAAGTTATGTCAAAAGCCTCTGACAGAATCATCCCTTTCCTCTTGTCACAGAACTGGCTACCATGCTAATAAGAAAAGATTGTGGGTTTTGTTTTGGTTTTGTTTTTAGTAAGACAAATGTTTCTCCTTTGATTAGCATCTGACTGATTCTTTTAAGTGTCTCAAGGCAGGGCCTAAGGAGGAAAAGCCGAGGTGGGAGGGAAGGCTATGCCACACTAAGTCATTGTGGGGACAAATGCGTGCAGAGGGGCTGGGGGATGTGAGAAAACAAACACGCCTGCTGCTAGAGATGGAGCAGGGCAGGGGAGCAATGATGCAACAGCACAGAATTAGCCAGGGAGAGAATGGCTTGTGAGACTGAAGATAAGACAAGGATTATGACTCAACATGGAGAAGGGAATCTTGGGAGGGGTTCAACCATGAAGGAATTTCAGTCACAGGAAGGATGGAAGGCTGGCATGCCAGTGAGCATTCCACACCTGCCCTTCCCATTGGAATCTGCAGATGGGAGCCTAGTTTTGGGAAAACTGGAAAAAAGCAGGCTTAGTGTTTGTTCTTCCACAGAACAGCAAGCAACAGCACAAGTACAGTTGATGAATGGGTCATTCATCCAAATTCCAAATTATTGCAAGGAAAGGCTGGTGAGCTCCTTGGCTTTTGTATTTCTCAGAGCCTGTTTCAATTTTTATAAATGTAATTGTTTTAGAAAAATAATTTTAGATCATGTGAGTAGTTTCCCAGAAATATGTTTATCAGAGGGTTTTTTTTCTCTGCTCAATTGACTGATAGGGGAGAGGTTGCAGGAGGCATCCCTTTTCACCCAACTGCGCTTCCGTGAGAAATTCACCTATAGTTTAACTTAAGATTAGCTACCTCAATACTTGAGAAGGACAGCAGGAAGGTAGCGCTGGCAGAAATTTTTATGACAGGACATTGCTTTAAAGGTTGTTTTTGTTGTATTTCTGTTCATTTTAATCCACAAGGAGCACAAATCCTCTTTGTCATTCATGGCAAGAGACAAGATGCTAAAACAAACAACATCTCTCTAATCTCTTGGGAGTCACTAAGTTTAGATCAGGGAGTAAAAGATGTGGAGTCTCCACTTTGTTTTACCAAGAAAGAAACTGTAATTGGTCTGTTCTTGAACGGCACTTGGCTGGCTCATCAATCACTTCTCTGAAGACTTATATTATAAATAAACTTTGAAATATCGAAGTGACGCATTTGAGATGAGCTTTGCTGCTGTTCTGATTCTCCAAACTGGATGGGCGCTCTCCCTCACTGTGTACCGATTGCTCCCAGTCTCTCTTGCTGGCCACCCACATTACAATCAAGGTCACACAACACCACGGCGTCGGAGTTGGCAAAAGCTGATTCAGCCCTTTACCCAGAAAACCCTCCATTCAATTCGCAATCAATACCGAAACCCCACGGCAAGGCACGGCCGCCGGGGCTCCGCTCCGCCGCTGCCTCTTCCCGTGCATCTTGCCACCTACAGCAAAATGCGCTTCCCAGCCCTCCGACCGCCGGCGCGCCGAAGAAACTCAACTCCATCCTGCTGGGACCGAGCACTCTCGGACCGAGTTCAGCGCTCCGGGGCTGGCACGGCCGCCCGTCCCGCACACCCGCCATCCCGCAGCGCCCGGCACGGGGGGCCCTCGCCGGGGACAGCTGCAGCTCTCCCGGCTTCGGGGCCGCCCGCGCGACCACCGCCCCGCCACGGCCTCCTCCCCGCAGCGCCGGGGGTGCCGGCGGGGCTCTGCCCGCGGCCCCGCTTTTCCCCCGCCCCGGCCCCGCCGCCCCCGCGCCCCGCAGCTGCGAGCGGGCTCGGGCGGCCCTACCTGGAGGGACCCCCAGAGCGGGTGGAGGGCACAGTGCAGCAGCAGGGAGGGCCAGCAGCAGCGGAGCAGCCCCAGCAGCTGCCGGAGCAGCATCCCTCCTGGGCGGGCGGGCGGGGGCGCGGGCTCCGGGCGACCTGGGGAGGGAGCAGAGCGAGCCGGCAGCAGAGGCGTTGGCTCGCACCCATCCCCGGAGCGCGACTGTCCCAACTTTAATTCTGGAGGGGAGGGAGGGAAGGCGGGAGGGAAGGAGGGGGGGAGGGAGGCAGGGAGATGGGCGGGTGGGGAGGGGAAAGAGTGGTCGGGAAAACCCAGAACCCTGCAAGTCCCGGCTCCCTCAGCAGGGAGACGCGCCTCCACCCCCGCCCTGCCCGCCTCCCTCCCTGCCCGCCCCGCCGGCTTCCCCTCCCTGGGATGCTCCGGCTGTCGCCGCCAGCAGCCTCTCCGTGCCGGGGGCTTCCCGGCCGGCGCTCACCGCTGAGCTCGGGGCTCCCGCTCACACGGGAGGGGAGCGGGAAAAGTTTGGAGCCAGGCGCGGAAAAAAAGAGGCAGGGTCGGGGCCGGGGCCAGGGCCGGAGCCGGAGCCGGAGCCGGAGGGGAGAGGCGGGGAGAGCGGCGCGGCCGCGCAGCCCGGGCATTGCATCTGCCACCGGCCCGCCGCCGCTGCTGCAGTGATTTTTCAAGCCCATCGAGGCAGTCCCTTCCGCGCACGGCTCCCCTCGTCTCTCCCTCCCCGCCCGGGCTCCTCCCGGAGGCAGCTGCCCTCCGCTGAGCCCCGGGCGGCTCGGGGACCTGCGGGAGCGGGGAGCGCCGCACCCGCCCCGCGCCCTCCCCGCCGCCGAGAGCCGGAGCCACCCGAGGGAGGCGCGGGATGAACCGGCACCCCCGGCCTGGGGGAGCCCCGAACTGCGGCCGGGAGGTTTTGGGGTTAGTGGTTGTCGGTGTTCCCTTCTCTCCTGAGTGACGCAAGGGTTTGTCCTCTGACAGGCGGGACATGGGGCTGGGTTGGCCCGCTGTCTCTGGGATGAAATAGGGAAGACGCTTCATGGCATTTGTGGTTCTATGTTCCAACAAAACACGCGGAAATGTGTAACAGTGCATGAGGGGAAGTGGATGGATAGACCACCCTCCAATATCGAGGCATCACAGGAAGGAAACAGTAGGAAATCAAGGATGAAGATGGTTTTGCCTCCAATGAAGCACTAAAAGCAAAACAGCTGTTTTGTGACTTGGGCTATTGCTGAAAGTTGGGCCTTGTGGGTATCAAGATGACCATAAAACACTTGTTATTGGGTCCATGACACAGGGATCTTGTTTTCAATGTTTCAAATGCAGTAAAGCACATGGGTATGAACAAAATACTAGTTCCAAGGTTTACATTTCATACTGAGAGATGAATGAGTTTGAGAATATCGACTTTAGTTTTTCTTTGTATTTCTTTCACTCACTCAGCCAAGTTTAATCATCGGTTTCATAAAAATGTGCTCAGAGAAGAAGGAATGGAAATACATTAACCTCTGAACTGATACACAGCTAAAATTCTTTTTTCATACCACTGTTACATTCATTTCATGTCCATTCATTTCAGCCCCGACAGGCACTGTTTTAAATGTCAGGACTATCAGGCCCAGCAGCATTTTACAAATGAGAACAGCACACTGGAATTTAATGGTGTTACACCTGAGTTGAGGTGGAGTCGTTGAACCCAGGCATCTGTTTGTAAATCCCTGTCTTGTGGTTTTATAAGATCAGAATTCAGAGAGGCAGAGACATTATGATCTTGAGTATAGGCAGAAATTGTACAGCAAAGATATTTTCTGTAATGATGCTGAAAAAGATGGCGTCCTTTTCTGTAAGCCTACTGTGTAATACGCAGGGCTTAATATAGTGTGCTCATTCAATTATAGTTTTAGTGAGCTGGAGTCACAAGAGACAGCAAAGCTTTTCAGGCTTTCTGGTGATTTCCTGAAGGTATTTCAGCACTTGGTCACAGTACAGAACATAATAAATTGCACCATCTGTATACATAGTTCTTGGTTCCTGACAGAATGAGAGATAAGGCTTTAGGCATTGTATGCCAAAAAAATACAACACAGATTTATTTTCTTTCAGTATTTACAATGCCTTAATGTCTGAAGAACTGTGGATTTTCCTGCCATTAGCGATTGCCCAAGTAGCTGTCTCAAAGCACTGTTCCCGTGGTTCAAAGACAACCCAGGGAACCGAGGAGACAGAGCCAAACTCAACCCACAGTCGCACGGAAGCAAGCGCAATCAGGGATATTGTTCTGACACAAACAAGAGCAGAGTTTGGCCCAGGTAATCAGCATCTTTTCTGTCTCACACTGGTAATTGACAGTTCACTTGGGAAAATTATTGGGCTGCAAATGTATTAAATCCAGCCTCTGGACCCAGTCATACGGTCCACGCAGAAGCATATTTCCCATTAGTCTGAATGGCTGAAGAAAGGGCTGAATGTGTGCCCTGTTCTTGTTCACATGACACCAGTACTTTTCATTAATTACTTCGTCTTCTCTGTAGTTTCTATGGAGAGAAAATAGAGTCCAGGAATTTTTTCCACTTATAAGGAAGATAAATGATATAATTCTTGCAAGACTGTAGGCCCTGAATCAATGACAGGCTTGGAATATGTTTTGCTTAATAATGCATTAAGTATTTTGTAGCACCAGGGCTGCTTTGTGGAAGAACACGATGATTTGTCTGCAGCAGTCACACTACTGAAGTGTGGAAAAGGATAATGGCTAGGGCCATCCTGGAATCAGAAACAGGATTTCCTGGGGTGTAGTCCCACTATTACCAACTCGCTCTGCTACCTTGGGTATATTTTAAAAATTACCTATACCAGATTCCCTGCCTGTCAAAACAGCACAATGAGATCCAATTACCCAAAATTCTTCCTGTGTTTGATGGGAAAGGCAGTAACAAGGTCCTGTCCTCCTAAATGTTTAGCTCATCACAGAAACAAGGAACAGTAGCAGATCCTTTGCTGGTGTGGTCAACAAAGATCCGTGCTCTGGTTCAGGGCTCTGGAGATGAAAAGTGATTTGTAAGTGTTACAGCTCAAAATAATAACTTAAACTATTTTAAAAGGGTGTTCTCTTTTTTTGTTTTCAGAAAAAGACTGCACAAACAGCATCATTCAAGCTGTTTCTTGAAAAATTTAAGTCAAATATTAATGGTCAATGGAATGATGACCATTACTCATTTTCCCTTTCATCTTTGATCTGATTACCAAGGAAGAATATTTATCTTGTTTGCTTCATGTTTTTATTTTTTAAACAATTGCTGATAATCAGAGAAATCGTGATTAACGCACCAATGGAGCAACTACTCCGGAAACATCAGTAAGGCTTGTGACACTGATTAGCTGTACTTACAAATATTATCATATTTCTTTAATCTAAATAGCCATAATAGCCTTTAAGAGGCTATTTATTTTGTCAGTATTGATGGAGTTTACCACATAAATTCAAATGTTCAGAGAGCATAGGAGAAGGTTCTCTTTGATGTTGACTTTCTAAACTTTATTAAAATCAATAGATATTCCCCAGTCTGACTTTAGGCGAATTTTATCCCTATGTCTTTAGAGACACCAGAGGGGTTTTAGCTGAAGCCAGTAGTAGAGAAGCAAACACAGCCTCTTCTCAGGCTCTGTGGTCAGTCAGGCCTAGAAAGAATCCACTTAAGCAGTGTTTTACTAATGACATTTCTGGATGCAAGTCAATGAACTCAAGAAGAGTGTCCAACCTGGAGAAATGCTAGAAAACATAAACATGCTAGAAAACATTTTAGCACTGACTTTTTAAAGCCTTCTTTAGCCTGGCATGGTCTGTCCCAGATTAATTTTTGGGTTTGAGTCTAGAAAAACATCAGCAGGTAAATGTAACAACAGGTTACATTTACATTAAAGCAGGTAAATGTACAACATCACTTTTGCTTGCACTGAAAATATTTTTGTTGCTATTTTTAAAAGATATTTTTATTACTCCATATATCTAAAGCAGTACTTTCAACACATGGAAAGAAAATTTACTGGTTTTGGATTTCAAGTTTCTACCTAGCAATCCACAATTTATTGCGATATTTTTAGAAGATCAGGAATTAATAAAGATCACAGCAACAGAAACAGTGGCTGAAATTGTATTTCTTAAAATACCATAATCTCTGCCCACGGAGGGGAGAGAATTCTTCTTGATGATCCCAATTATTTAATAAAACTGAGGACCATACAAGTAACAGATTTGATTTTTGGAAGATGCTATTATTCTATTGTTCAATATTTCCAACTTGGGAAAAGATTCCCAACTTTGAGGATATCTAGAATACATTTGGATAACAAATGATTCTTTGATTTTCATCATATTAAAGGTTTGGAAATGAGTTTTAAGTTTCATAAGTATCTGAATTTCAATAGGTGCTCTTAAAGTTGTCTCTCAGATAAATTCAGGCTATTGCACTGCATCTGGAAAACAGTGGCAGGGTGCCCCCTTTTCATGCTATAGGCCAGGAACACTGTAATCAAAATCAATGTTTCCATGTCAGGTTAGGTGAGGACTGAATAGCACCAACATGGCAAGTTGTGTGTAACCTTTAGCTTGTGTTCCCTCACCTGAAAGTACAGGACATGATAGATTTTTATTCGTGGTCAAAAAAGCTGTGGCTATACATCATACAAGCCTGTTCTTGTATTTTTCTGACTCTGAGATGCTACTTTCAGTGATAAACAGGCCTTCTGCTTATTGACTTGCAGTAGTTTCTCACATTTTTTTCTCTTCAAAAATGGATTTTGTCAGCAGTATCCTTGCTCTTTGTTTATAAATATACAGGTAAAATGTGTGGGATTAGTTATTAAACTCTCCAGAAAAAATCCTAGATGTAAGGAAGAGATTGTATGCCCCAAATATGTCCTATTTTCAGCTTTATCAATTGTTCACACAACACATATATATTACAATTTCATTCACTTGTGACTTTATAATGAAATCTCTGCATGCTGAGTGAACTGCAGGTTGCAGAAATCACTTAAGTGCTATGTCACTTTTTCAGTCATTATACATTGCTGCTCTGGTCTCAAAGATCAAATACTTGTTATTTGAATGTGTAAAAGATGGTATGAAAGCATTGCATTCACATTTTCTCTTGGACTCTTTTTGCCTACATCTTATGGAAATGGAGGGATGGCAAGGACAGGGCTAAGTAAATGTACAAGAGTCTAAGCAGATCCAGATGAAAGGCAAGGATGGAGAATCACTGCTTCTAAAAAAAATTATCACTATAGCTTCTTTTTTTTAACTCATCCTTCAAGGAGAAACCTGCACATATTTGGTCAGACTGATCTAATTTTGGTTACCAGAATAATCAATCCTAAGCATCAGAATACTCCCTAAAACTACAAGTCCAAGTCACATATTTCACTACTGAAAATATGGGACTAAAATACTGTTTGCAGGTCTGTATATTTGACAATGTTTCATTAAAAAATCCATGAAAAACGATCAGTTTCAGACAACACTAATTTCTCTTTCTTTCCACTCTCTACTATTTTTTACCTCTGTTTCTAGTTGACATGAAACCTAGCCTGAAAAATTAGGAACCAGATTTTAGAAAGCTGTCAGTCTGCAGATCTCAGGTGTGGAATGTCCAGCCTGTCATTGTTACTGCAAGCACACAGATCATCTGGATTCTTATCTGGGTTCCAAGCTGTAGGGGGCCGCAACCCTAACCCTTACCCTAGGTAAGTAAAGGAAGCCTTGGGCTATGGCTGGCTCCAAGGAAAAAGCTGTGAAGGAAGCCATGATGAGGCAGTTTTGCGCTCCCCTTGGTTTGACTTTTGCAGCTGCAGGGTGCCTGGAGCTCTGGGCTTTGTGGTTTTCAAAACCCTAACCCTAACCCTAACCTTAATCCTAGGCAGGAAAGGCAGCTTTGCGCTATCAATGACTCCAAGGAAAAAGCTGTGGAGGAAGCCATGTCGTGGCAGTGTTGCATTCCCCTTGGGATGCCTTTTGTAGTCACAGTGTGCCTGGAGCTCAGGGCTTGCTGGTTTAAAAAACCCTAAACCTAGGTGAAACCCTAACCCTAACCCTAGGCAGGAAAAGAAGTCTTGGGCTATGGAGGGATCCAAGGAAAAAGCTGGGGAGGAAGCCATGTTGCGGCAGTTTTGCCTTCTCCTTGGAATGCCTTTTGTGGCTGCAGGATCCCTGGAGCTGTGGGCTTTGTGTTTTTCAAAACCCTAACCCTAGGCTCAACCCCAACACCAGCCCTAGGCAGGAAAAGAAGCCTTGGGATCCCAAGGGGAGCACAAAACTGCTACAACATGGCCAACTCCACAGCTTTTTCCTAGGAACCATCCCTAACCCTAGCGTGATTTACCTGCCTGGGCTTAGGGTTAGGGTTATGCCTAGGGTTAGGCATAGGCGCAACCATAACCCTAACCCTAACCCCAGGTCTGTAAAGCAGCCTAGGGTTAGGGATGGTCCCAAGGCAAAAGCTGTGGAGGCAGCCATGTTGTGGCAGTTTTGGGCTCCCCATGGATGCCTTTCACAGCCGCAGTGTGCCTGGAGCTCAGGGCTTCCTGGTTTAAAAAACCCTAACCCTAGGCGTAACCGTAACCCTAACCCTAGGCAGGTGAATCAGCTTAGGGTTATGGATGGTCCCAAGGAAAAAGCTGTGGAGGCAGCCATGTTGTGGCAGTTTTGGGCTCCCCTTGGGATGCCTTTTCAGCTGAAAGGTGCCTGGAGCTCCGGGCTTTTTGCTTTTCAACCTAACCTAACCTAACCTAACCCTAGGCACAACCCTAACCCTAACCCTAGGCAGGAAAAGGAGCCTTGGGCTACGGTTGGCTCCAAGGAAAATGCTGTTGCGGAAGCCATGTCGTAGCAATTTTGCACTTCCCTTGGGATGCTTTTTGTGGCTGCAGGGAGCTCTGGGCTTTGTGGTTTTCAAAACCCTAACCCTAGCTTCGACCCTCACCTTAACCCTTGGCAGGAAAAGCATCCTTGGGCTACAGCTGGCTCCAAGGAAAAAGCAGTGGAGGATGCCATGTTGTGGCAGTTTTGCATTCCTCTTGGGATTCTTTTTGTGGCTGAAGTGTGCCTCATGCTCTGGTCTTTGTGCATTTCAACACCCTAAGCCCCGGCGAAACAATAAATGTGTTAATTGTTGTCAGAAAATCCTGGTGGAAACACGCCTGAACTTTTTTTTTTGTCTTCATCTACTTGTAAATTCCACAAGAGTGCATTTTTTTAAAATCCCTTCTGCTGTTTCTTAACACATCAATGGCATACACTGTGATGAGGTGGATGAGATAATCTGTTGACAAATATGTGACATTTGTTAATGGCAGGGAAAGAAATATGAGGCTGTTCTGATGTCTAACAGCGAATTTTGGTGAGTATTTTACATCAGCTAAGGTTAAGGGTTAAGAGCCATAGTCTGAGCAGGTCAGATCATAATGGATCCATCTGTCTCATAACAAGAGCTATTGATTGGTTATAAGCCCCAGCTAGTGCAGGACTATCACAAAGACAGCACCAGCTCGCCAGTGACCTCCACTGCAGTCATAGAGCACTGGGTTTCATGGGGAGAGTTTCTTTCAGAAATCTGCATGCTGAGCACCAAACACTGTTCTGGGACAATCACTGGCAGGTCCCAGTGGCGTTACTGGTAGCAGGTCCCAGTTCTCTAGCAAGCCTTTTTTGTATGGAATACAGGATTTTGTTTTATATATGAATTCAGAACTGTCCAACATATTTGTAGTCTCCTGCCAGTAAATTCTGGTTTTATTTGCAGATGGAAAGGAAAATCCAGTGATTTGTCAGTGGTTTGTAGACTTTTACAGCTTGTTAAATCTTTCCAAATCTTTTGCATTTCCTGTGTCTGAAGTCTTCTTGAGGTACACCAATCCAATTAGCCACTGCTGTAATTTCTTAGATCCTGTGTGGTCTTTAATATCTGAAGAAAGAGAAGAACGATACCTAAAGTGGTGCCTCTGCTTTCTGGTATGCAGAATATATCCTGGGATCTGCCTGCTGACAGTAGGTGGTAGGTTAGTGTTCTGTGAGGTATTGCTAGAATTTTGTTAGATTAGCGCAGTAGCTGGGAGCATGGCTCCTTGTGGCTCAGACTGGCTCTCAGGGGGACTGCCTGACACACCATGCTACCTTCCCTGTACACAAGACAGCCAAACACATGGGTCTTACAGCACTGACAACTGCACTAATCCTGGCTTGGCCTTTGAAGGACATAGATAAATGGTGCTATGAAAGTTCATAAATCTACATCTTAAAATATTTCAAACATTGAGGTACAGCAAAGCATTTCACATCTCTTGGCAGCAACCATGTATTCCTAAAGCAGTCCTACCAGGCTGTGCCAGTGGGTTTCTGTTGTCCCCTCTAAGTATTTTCTAGGGTCAGAGGCATTTTTCTGGCAGCAGCGCTCTCTGCAGGGGTAGACCTGGAGACAAACACAGTGCAAAGAATTTTCTCAGCTAGACATAAGGGAAAGGCAACAATATGTTTAGGCAACAATCCTAAGAAAAAAGGTATAAGTTCTGAAATACTTTACCTTGGGCCTATGCTATGGATGTTTTGATGAAATCAAACAGAGATTACACTGCTTGTAACTTCTTTTATGTGACATGTTGGCACTGTAATGCCAAATTGCTTCCCTGGCAGAATCTTATGCAAAATGTGGGGATGTCTCTTACTAAGGCCACTGACATCAGCAGGCATGTATCAGCAGTTTCAACACACCTCTGAATCAGCCAGTGGATTTAGATCTTATTGCATTCTAAAAAAAAATTATCTCCTATTAATAAAATCTCAGTTATTATCTTTATGTTTCTAAGATTAGTCTTCTGTCTTTTTGTTAACATTCAAATCCTTGATCTGTTCCTTTTCCTTTTTCATCTTAACAAATACATGCACTAGGAAGAGGAAGAAATCTCTCTGTAGGGTCTGGCAGTCCATAGTTCCTCCAGCTGAGGCGCTTACACCTTGCAGTACTATCTTGCAGTCTTTGTCTCACCAAACAGTGAGACAGCTGTCAGGAGGTCCCAGGAAGACATTGATTTAGGTTTCTATCTTTATGACTCCTAACATCAGTGCCCACACTCTGTTCCACACAGCCTGAGGTGTGCTCTCTCTTGCTTCAAATTTCCATTCAGCTCAGCCTACTGCAAACCAGTGAAGGAATGTGCTAAAAAATTCCAGTGCTTTCTTTGTTGTGATGAATGATGAGCTACAGCATGGCTTTGCTAGTACTAAGAATTCTTGTCTAGTGAGAAAATTTTGGGGGTATTACTGTATTTGCAATGTATTTTCCTGCTGCTTATTTGCAACATATTTGCTTGCTGCTTACATGAAGGCACTGAGGTATAATCAGAGAAAAGAAAGAGGCTAGATATATTTGTAATTGCTCTATCACTGGATATTTTAAAGGATATTAGAAATGCATCTGTAAGGATCAACAGAGCCTGAACCCATTTAAGGACTAGAAGAGTTATCAGATGTATCTTTGTCAGCCCTTTCTCTTCCCCAGACCATCAAGTATTAGTCTGGTGTGCTGGAAATCCCTGGGAGCCACTAGCTGCTGATTTGAAAAGAAACGCACCTAGAGCTGTCCTGAAAGACTGACATCATCATGCTTTCATCTCAGTGCCTCCTAAGCATTTTGAGATCCTCTAATGAAAGTTATTACATAAATGCATAGCAATCTATTCTTAAATGTTTAAATCATGACAGATTTTGAATACATATTTTTTGTGACTCAGTCATGAATTACCACAATTTGCATACAGTATTTTCCTATATTCAGCATACCCTCCTTCTCATTTAGTCCTTCTGACTTGTGCTGCTGTAGTGACTTTAAACCTGAATTACAGAAGCAATTTTGGAGTGCATTGCTGTTAACTTGGTGATGAGTAATCTTGCTGTACCTATAGGCAGGAATAATTGACAATTTTTTATAATGAGCAAGGAGGAAACCCATAAACAAAGGAAACATTTCTCTATTTATGAACAAGCGCATCCATTTTACTCTCATTGTGTCCAAAGCTATAGTGGCTGTCTAATGTGAATGTTATTTTCTTTTGCTTATTGCTGCAGTGCCAAGGGATAAGATAATATTAGGCCTTCACTTAATAAGGCCCTGGTCAAATGCTGAGGAATAGGCAGGGATGCCCCAGCAAACTTACAGTCTTAAAGAGAAGAACAGTGAGAAGGCATAAAATGCAAGCATTAAAGGAAACTGAGAAGCAATCCTCTGTCTGTGAAATAAGTTTATTTGCAAAGGGTAGTTTAATATTTCTTGGGAACACCCTGCTGTTTCCAATCACCTCCTTAGCTGCCTTTTTCTGGTTTTCTCTATAAAAATTGACCAGGTGACAGCAGCAGTCCTGCTAAGTCCCAGCTGTGGGAGAGAAGCTGACATGCCTGCAGCACCTATATGAACCCAGTGTCCAGTGAACTGGAAATGCACAGTCCAGCTCCACACACTTGTCCTAGACGTCTAGAAATGTAATTCTGCCATTGTGTACTGGATATTGAAGGCAGAAGCCCATTGTCTTTGTTGTCTTCAGGAAGAACCAGAGTTAGGAACTCCCTGGGCCTGCTATGATGCTTTTGATAACAATACCCCACTGTCCTTTTGAATGTTTTTGCAATGTCTCCTCCCACCAGGAGAGGAAATAGGTCCTGAAGATCATATATCCTATATATAATACAGGATCCTAAATATATATATATATATATATATATATATATATATATATATATATATATTATATATAATATAATCCTCCTTTAATTATGAAGGATTTTAACAGTGATTATTTCTTGCCTGGAGGACTAAATGTTTACTCTTGAGATAAAGAATTGCCTCACAACAAAGCTGTTTTACCAGATACTGGTTTGCCCCATCCTTCTCCTGCACTTGAATATATTTTCATAACGCTTATTTTTGCTGTAATAATCCAACATCTGCTATGCTCACAGTCTTGCACAGAGCTATTTAGAACAGCTAAGGGCTGATTTGAGTCCCAGAGCAAACACGCTGGTTCTCTTTCCCCCTTTTCCCCACCTTTTTCCTTCTACGGGTTAGCCTGGTGCTGATCTCCCCTTCTTCCCAGCCCTGTTGGCTGGGGAGGGGTGGACAGGGCAGAAGCACTCTCTGAGGTGCAACTCCAGAGTCTCAGGGCATTTACTCCTGGCCCCCATGGTGGGGACAGCAGCACTGTTCAGGGTGTGCATTAGTCCTTTTCTGTCCAAATCTGTGGTGCTGGAGCAGGATTAGCTCTCAGCTAGCAGAGGTCTTGCCCCTTCCTCTTTCAAAATGTGCCTGAGTCATCAGGTGTCTTCTGAGACATTGCAGATAAGCAGTTATTGGACCCCATTTTGGTGTTTGAATCTGGTACCTGACCTCGCCACTGGAAGTTTGGAAAATAAGTCACCATACAGATGCAGAAAGAGAATAATTGAAGCAGAAGGATTTTGCTGGAATTACTTGGGGTAAGCTGACAAACTCTGTGGGTGCATTTTCACGCTCAGGCTTCAGTGGGGTCCTCTATGTGAAGAGGACTCCAGGCATTTTCAACTCTGGTAACATCCATCTCTTACAGCTCCAACTCATTTCTGCAACTAGCTCAAGCACAAGAAGACACTGATTCTCTCTTTACAACAAGTTTTAGTTAGAGCAAAGTAAAATTTTAGCTCTGACTTGCTTGAAGCAGAGAGTTCTGGTGAGCACTGTCAGACCCTACATATACAGGGTGGGAAACTCCATCAGCAATGGGTGCACTGCATATTTTAATTTTGGAAAGGGAGAAAGTTTGTGTTCAAAAGCTCTCTCCAGTGCCAACCATCTGCTTTCAAGAATATTTCTCTTTGTGCTATTTCTATGAACTGGGGGTGAAGCGTAGCCCTTCTCAGTTATCCATTCATGGTTACTTTTCATTTGTTTAAATCGCTCATCCATCTTCTCCATCAATATGTTTCTTCGCTTAGCACAAAGATAATAAATTCCTGTGCCCACAAACACTCTGGTCCATAACTTCTCTAACATAAATATGCTTATTAACTTTTCTGCAGGATGACTTCCATGAGGAAGATGGCATATGTGCACACTGGAAGGAAGATAAGAGTCTGAAGTAATTGGATTAGCTGTAATAGAAAAATGGGTGAGCTGCATGGATGGAATTCACCCAGGACTAATTTGGAGCACAGAATATCAGAGTGCTGCAAATCTGATAGCAAATGATGCTTGTTTAGATTGCAGATCAGGGGGCTTTATAAGTATATATCTAAGAATGAATCTGTATATCATCTGTAGGATGTATCATCCATGCACCCACAGATATCTGCATGCAGCATTCTTTGATGAAAGGGTGCCCTGATGAATATGTTTATTCAAGCTAAGAAAATTATAGGAATTCCACTATATGTCAGAATCCAGTAGAAATAACTGCCCACACATTCTGAAATAGCTATGTACACTTTTTTCCTTCATCTCCTTACCTTTAGCTTTCAAATATGGAACAACTCTTGCTCCCTCAATTGGCATCAGCGAGAGGTACTGCTTGTAGGGAATCCTGCATGTTTAGTTATGGGGGAGGTTCTTCAGAGCTAGCTCAAAAAGAACAGCATTGGCTTTTAACCCAAGAGAGATAACTTAGAAACAATTTTTATAGAAGAGTTCAGTAATTCTTCCAGAAGAGAGGCTGCAGAAAGACAGCCAGGATAACTCTCACATTGGGTACACACACCTGTGACTCAGGTACGTCAGGTGTGTTGCTCAGTTCTGCTGACCCATGAGGACCAATGGTACCTTGCGTTAAAATTTAAAGACTCTGCTACGTTTTGCATTCTGTATTTCTGCTCTCCAGTTACTCATTACTCCTCCTGTTGACAAAAGATTCAGCTTTCCTACTGGTCTCCTTCCTGGAGCAGAGGTAATTATTCCCCATGGTGGAATCCAGGACCAGCATATGGCTCATGGAGACCTGAGGATTCATGTTCAACACTGCAGCAGGTGCCCCAAGAGCCAGTTCTCTGGGGCCTCTTGACAGCTAGTCTCAGCCAACATTGCTATAATGTCTGCCTAGCGCTGTGTTGCCAGGGATGGGACTTTGTTTCCAACCCCTCCTTGCCCTGTTTTGCTTTCATTTGATTTATAGTTGTCTCTGATAGCCGAGATTAATGTGGATTTTTATTTTACAGGCGAGCACGGCGTTAATTTTCAGAGTATTTATCGCTCCAGCCACATAAAGGAGATAAATCACCTTAGAAAGAAAATGTCCTCTTGCATGCAGTCAGCTCAGTAAGTTTGTCTAAACTCATAAAAGGTTGCCATTTAATCTCTGTCTGGGGTTAAGTCCTGTGAAACTGTGACTGAGCAGTACAACAGTAGTAAGCAGTACGCAGGACAGGAAATGCCTGCTTCCACCTTTCAGAAGTACTCAACCCTTACTTCTTTCCACAGGCCCTTAAGCTTTTATTCAATGCTCAGTGGAGATAAATATAACATACCCACAGCTCTCTCTTGAATGGAATAATGGAATAATGGAATAATGGAATAAATTAATTTATGTATTTATTTACATAGCAATTACACTGGTGCTGCAGTGTATTTTTATGTAATATAATGTAATGTATTTTTTATGTGATACAGCAATGTGTTTATTTAAAAAAACCTACTCACCTGCAAATGGCTCTCCATATAAACGATCAAGCAGGTGAATATGCCCATTCACCAAAACATTTTTCTGAGTATCATTCATGACATCCATTTTACACCAGATCAGTACTGGTCTGACTGCTTACCTTTCCAGATAATTTTCCTCCCAGGTATATATGAACCTATCTATTTTTCTACCTCAACATCACCTGCAAGGTAGCTTGGTATATATTGACTTCTCAATCTGGCTGAAACTGCCCATTTTGAGATAGATTTGTAGTAAAAACTTGATTTTATTCTGTACAACCAACCAGTCTATTGCTCATCCTTGTGCTGCAGTCAGCTTTGGTGTCTATTTAGAAAAATCAGAAACAAATATGCCTTGTTATCTTGCTTATATGTAGTGAGAGACCCAGTTGAGGGTCATCCAGAGTGGCAATGACATCCACTACCTTTATGTTCATGTACCTATACAGCTTTTGCACTTTGCAGTCCATGCTGATTTTGGAAGACTTTCATACAGAGGATAGTTGGAATAGTTGCTGTTATTGCCTACATGGCATCCAACAGCTCCATCGTGCTGTTCCTATGCTTATAATGCTAAGTAAACAGAAGTTTTCAAATAAATTTAATAGATCACTTCTATTTGTCAGCAATTTACATTTTTTTATAAATTAAAAAAATCCAATTTTTTTTATTTATAAAACTTGTCATGTCTCCAACCCCTAGATATTGAACTACTGGAGAAAAACTGGTGTTTTCATTCATCCATTCAACTGCTTTTGGTGAACATCCCAAAATGTCATGTTTGATTTTGATTTCAGATTCTCACAGAAAAATCTGCCTGTTCTAAGGAAATCTGGATAAAATTAAAATAAACATTAGATGAGGGGGTTGTTTTACTGTGATTTAGTAAAGCAGAGCAGACTTTTTCTGCAGCTCAGAAGAATAAGAATCAATCCCCTGCTTGTTCCAGCTCTGTGCCCATTCATATCTCTGGATACTTATGAAAAGCATTACTCACAAATCAGAGAATATCCTAACCTTATTGCTCAGTACACATGCATTTGAGATCTGTGTAGCTTAAGCATCTCTGTGCTCAGCAGAACAACTGGAGGAGCTTGCTAGTGTAGCAGATTGAAAAATAGCTAAACACAGGGACTGGAGTGCACTAATGGCTGTCACACACCCAAACCTGTGATGTGGCCACAGAAAAAACAGGAGAGAAAGACCCCCTTCTAAAATTAAACAAAGCAGAAAACAGAACAAGTGTGAACTGAAGTGATAAATTATAGAGGACTTCATGTGGAGAAATCAAATAAATCTCTAAATATTTTTAGCACACTCACTTTTCTTTGAATAGCTCACCAGGAGGTTCAGTGGTCTCACCTGGCATCTTATTAATCCTGCACTGATTGGTGAGCATGCGGGAATGGAGCAGCACTGGCATCTGGGTTAATCGCATCTTCTAGGAAATCGTGAAAATGACACAGGAGACACTTCACAAATGGTGAGCTGAGGTTTTGCTGAAAAAAAAGGCTCTGTTTTCACAGCAGCTGGTCAATAAATCTAGCACTGTTATGGATCATAGCTATAAGTCAGGTTTCAAATTTTCCCAACTGCAAGAAGCATCTGTCTTATTTGGAGTCTGAACACAAACAATCTTTGCTGCAAGTGCAAGATTTAGTTTCTCCTGCATTTGGGTTGCTTACTTTCATTCGTGTCTTTTACTTGGCCTCTTCTTTGAATCCTAATATTTCAGAAGACTATTTTTGATCAATACAATCTTTTTGCAGTGCTGACTGATTTCCTTATTTTGAACTAAAAATCTCTTTCATAAGCAATTCCCAATAGAAATGTTCCTTTTAGTCTTATGCACTACTTGGATTTTTCCTCAGGGATGGAATGTTATTTTTCTTTTTAATTCTCTCTAAACTGCTGACACTAATGCTCTCTATAAAACTTATTGTAGGCCCTGCTCTGTATCTCGTCTATATTTGGGATTAGGAAGAATTATTATCATGTGGTCCTAAAGCAGCTTTTTTGAAGTCTTGAGTACACTCTCCTGTCAGGTGAGTACTGATTATATATTATAGAAAAAAATGGTTTTAAAAATAGATTCAAGAGTGAGAAAAATCTGAAGGCTTGAGATGAACTGTTAGGAGAAACGAGACTGGGAGGAATTTTCTGTAAGAGAAAAATCCTAGTTCCCAAGGAGGATGCTCAAGTGGATAATGGTCTTTAGTCTGAATGGAAGCAGCTGTGGCCCAAGAGGTGACACAGTGGGGCTAAACACCATGAGAGCCCAGGACATCTGAGCTCACTTCCCATCAAAATACAAAATTTGGAATCTGGAAGTTTGATTCCGTTCAAGGGGACTGGGAACATTCACAGCAGAAACCAGTCCCCGACTCAGAGAGCTCAGTGCACAGGCACACACATGCTACATACATAAATATACACGATCTTTTGGGAAACATATCAAGCTGAAAATCCACCCTTTGAAGCAGGCTCTTTCCAGACACCCCAAATCAGACACCTAAATATGGAAACAGCCTCAAAACCAACCTGTTTTAAAGGCATTAGTTTGGCATTTCTGCTGCTTTTAGAAGAGGTATATTGAACTCACAAAGAAATATTTCATGCCTTACACTTACAGTGATTTCAAAGGCAGTCACTCACTGAAGAAAAGAAAAAGAAGGTACACTGCCTCTTGATAGTCTTTAAAACACAAGCAAAACAGAATTCTTTGTGCTTTGTGAAGGAGAAACCTCAGAGGTTAAACACGCAGGTCATGGAGAAAAATGCTTTTTAGTGCAAAAAGAAAGGTTATTCTGAATGTTGACCTCCTGAAACTGGTATTCCTCACCTCAAGTATGGTGACTGTTCAGAATTTATAACCTTGATAGTTTTAACTAGAGCACAATATATATAAATGGATCAATATGTTTAATTGCAAATCTGACAGAGATAAATCCTTCAATGAATCACTGGCTCAACTTCTTGCTTGAAGTTAACAGTGATTTAATTAGATTTGACTTCAAAAAATACCTTAGCATGATTTAATGGTGTAAATAATGAGATGTTCAAATTGCTCACTGAAAACATATTATTTAAAGAGGTATTTTAAATGTAAGCAAAGAGTAAACAGTGTGTATTTGATGGGTTACACATTTTATTCCCAGCAGACCATTTCACACTGGGGAGTATCACTAACTTGTCAGTGTGATATAGTGGTATGAGCAGGAGCATCAAAATTGGTGGTTGCAAGGCAGAACATATGTGATCTTGGGAAAGACATTTCACTTCTGCATTGTTTTTTCATCTGTAAAATACAGAGCAGGGGAAAAGTAATGAAGCTCTTCTGGAGTCTGCAATAAGTTAATGTTTGTAAAACACTTGAGGGTTGTAAATGCAAAAGGTGTTAGAGAAATGTTGTAACTTCAATTATTTCTAATTTTTTTTTCAAGTAGGGGTCAGAACCTCAGATTTGGTAGGAGTTTTTAGCTATATTTGTTCTTTTCTGTCTCCTTCTGTTTCTACTTCCATCTTCTTGGAGTTTTTGAGCAATTTAAAACCAAACTGGCTGTGAAGTTTGGTTTTAAAGAGCTTGTGAAGGTAATGCTTTGAGAAGTGTTTTATGTTTATTGAATACTGCTCTAAACCTTTTGCCAAACTTCTCTGACTGAGGTTGCCAGTAAAGTTTTGGGGTTTTTTTTCTGTTTTGAACTCTTGAGAATATCTTATCAGTATTTCTCCCATGCATCTAACTTAGAGTACGTGAACAACTGTAAGCCCTTCTAAAGTCTCATTGAATGAGTTTTTTGGGGCCTTACAACATGACATAGAACACTGCATGCTGAATCTTTGTCCTTCCTCTGGTTCCTCCTTGTTATGGTTCCTGGGGACCTGGTGACCCCCTGCAGTGTCCTGTGTGGTGCAGGATATTTCCTGGTCAAGAAATATTTGTACTCACTGCAGATGGGACAATTACAATTCATGTTCCCCTCCAAAGAAAAGCTATTGGTACATTATTTTAAAAAAAGTATTTTTCTATGCTTGATTAGTGCTGGCTGTCATAAGACCCAGACTGCTGGGTCGCAAGCCTCAAGTCTGACATCTCTTTTTTTCTTGTAGTCATTAAAAGCCTTTCAGGAAGGCAAATTTAGTAGCAAGACATCAGTGAAACATAGGCTAACTCCCATTGCGTAATGGTAACCTCTGTCTCTGGGAGTTATTAGCCAGGGTGACAGGCTATGCACTTATTTATTCTTCCAGTGGGAGTGAGATCAGAGCACAAAGGTCCCTTGGGGACTGCTCCATCTCAGTCCTAACTGGGGTATTTAATAGTTTCTACCACAGGCCTATTAAGGTTGATTGTGAATTCTGTCCTATTATCTAGAAACCACTGTTCAGCAAAGTGACAGCCAAATCTTTTAGAATATTGTTATTTTTTATAAACTAGCCTAAGGCTTTTGGGTGAGAAAAAGGGAGAAATAATTGGTTAGTACTGAGAGAGACTCAGGTACAATTTAGAATTCATCCCTATCTATTAAGGTGGAATAATTTCTATATTGTATATTCAGAAGAATAACAAAAAATTAGATTTGTACTTACAGAAAGAAATGTCCTTTTTTTCTTTAATTGGTTCCTACTTGGAGAACACCTGTCAGCACATTCTATGACTGTATTTCAGTCTAATCCACCATTTAGGTGTTTCAGCCTAAAAACACCTTAGTGATTAAATTCTCTCTCTGCAGTACATGTCTCCAGGGGACTCCCTCCCCCTGGCACTAAAGCACACCTTGTCATCTCAGAGTTCAAAGCCCACTCCTAGTCAGTGCATTGCCAGAATTCAAGAAGTGTAATGTTTTTAAAAGACTGTGATTTTTTTCTTGCCAAGGGTGCTGGCTTTTTGTTCCAGTATGGAGTATATGATGGAAGACCAAACTGAGAATCTCTAAGTCCTCAGAAGTCCTCCAAACATTGCCTGCTTGATGCTGTTCAACAAATAGATAAGACTGAAAGTTTATTATAAACAAGATTTTTACTCATGTGGTTTACTGAAGCATGATTTACAAAAATAAAAGAAAAAAATGAAAAAAGCTTGGCCTTCTCTGCTACTTTTTGATGAGTAAAGCTTGACAAATATCTATTTCCATCATCTGGCATTGTCACAGTCACATAACAAGCATGTGCAGACTATCTCATTTATCAGTCTATTTTTTGGGTGTCTTCTTTATAGCTCCCATAAAAGCATTGTAAAGCCCAAGGTGCCAGCCTGCATGGTGCTTTGGGCGGGTTGGTATTTCCACCAGATATTCTCTGGAGGACAGAAGGTACATAAAGATAATGGATAGAAGGGGCTGCTTTAGGTGAGAGGAAAAAAATTGCAGACATCCTAAAAACCACAGTGCATTTAAGGTATGGTTTGAAAGTACAGTAAATCAGAGCTATCCCACAGTCAGCATGGCACATTCCTTCTTGTGATGTACATTCTACCACAGCAGTAACATCCAACCAATCACCTTCATTCCCCTTTTTGTTGTATTGCCTTTATTTGCCAGGGCATTGTGCCAGATTTGGTAGTGTAGCAGCAGGTCAGGATATAGATGTCTGACAAAGAAGAGAGGTCATGTGGAAAGAGCTGGTTATTAATTTTGAAGAAGAAAGTGTGCTCATGTCAATAATAGCCAAACAAGAGGGTGGCCCTAGGTAAAGAGGATGTATGGAGGGACAAACCTTGACTGTGTTAAGCATATAACCTGCATACAGATCAGCAAGAGTGTTCTCATTAACTTCAAGGGGAAATGTGTTAGTTGTGAGTCTAGAAGGTGATGATTTAAGAACCTTTGCTATTGTACAGCTGCTGCTATATGAGGGAACACACAGACCAACCAGCTTTATGTATATCCTCTTACCCTACTTCATATATCACTTCTTACCCATCAAACACTCCACAAAGACTTGCTCTTGCAGCTTTGTGGAAAAGAATGAGACAACTGGTACCCAAGCAAAATGTCCTGAAATATGTTCTTACATTAAAAAAAAAGTATTCTCTTGCCTTGTTCAGATCCTGTCTATAAATCTTCTTTCCTTGGCAGGGTTATTAAGAACAACTGGCTGAAGCAGCACTGTTGTTAGCTGAGATTCTTGCTGTCCTATGAACCTGTCAGCCAAGTTACAGGAGTAAGTATAGAGAATCAATACTTTGTCTTTTTGGCAAAGAAAAAGAGCTGACATTGATTCTTCTAACTCTTGCAGGTGCCTTTCATACTGTGCCCTTTGATGTGTGATCAAGGCCTGCCTATGGCCCCATTGCAACCTTGTAGGGTTTTCAGCAGAGGAGGAAGGAGAGTCCTACAAAGCCACATCTTCCCTATCTTTCACAAGCTAAGGAATGGGTGAGTTTGACAGAACTTCACACTTTCAAAGGGATAAATGGGATTGGGTGAAAAGGCTCCTCTTACTCTTTCCTGTCTTGGATGTCTGACCATCTGGCAGTGTTCTGTGAGTGACCTCAGTGGACTTCTGGAGAAGTCTTCTGTCATAATTTAATATATCTGACTGGGTAATAAGATATGGTCCAGAAACCACCATTAAATTAATAACTGTAGACTACAGTCCCAGGCTATGTTACAGAATAACAAAAACTTGAACTTGCAAATAAGTCAGATTACTGAGAATTAACACAGGCACAACCAGAGGTGGTCTACTTACATTATGATAATAACACCAGGCAGACTCATTATATAGTTCCTTCTTTGCCCCCATACTTTCCTGTCACTGCTCCTTAAAAACAGTAAGTAATATCATGTTTGGCTGATGTTGCTTTGCAGACCTTTTGGGTGCTTGCTTTTTCTCAGCTCAATTGCATTTTGAAATGTTATGCACCTCTGCAAGAGCCCAGTCAGAGGTGGGTAGAGATTTTACTTTGTAATGATTATTCTAAATCCTAAATGCCACCTAGTAAAACAATCATAATTTGACTGCATTAAGTATTCTTTGTTAGTTCATTAACCTTGGCATTGTCAGCATGTTGCCACAATCAAATACAATTTATTCCATGTTGTGCAATGAGAGCTGAGGGCAGATCTCACACTGGGCTGTCATCTAATGGACCTCAAGCATCTGCTAAATGTAACAGTGCACTGTGCTCAATATGGGCATCTAGCAAGGGGAGAGGATGTATGTGCTGGAGATGACCTGGTATAAATTCAGGTGCTGAGCTGGGCACACCCAGTCCTTTAATCACAATTTCATCAAATACCTGACAAACTTTCTGAAGCCCAGAGTGGTTTCCCTCTTGAGCTACAGCTAAACTAGAATTCCCACAGGAATGTTTCGATTTTGCTTACTTGAATGCTGTTCTCAGAGGAGGAGAGAACTGATGTACAGGCTTTGCTCAACATCTGTGGTACTGTTCAAACCACAGATAATCAGTGGATGATGCAAAATGATATAATTTGCATCAGAAAGATAACTGAAAAGCCTCTTACACATATTAGTGGGCATAATTTAGCCCTTTGATGTAAGAACAACAAAAGAATATTAAGGGCAAATTCTGCTTTGTGTAATGTGTGCTGATAGAAGATCTGAGGCCAATGACATCTTGCAGATTTCTGCCACCTTTTTTCATGTTGACCTGCCTGTGGCCAGCTCCCAAAGGTACCTGTGCAGCAACATGTGATGCAAAAAGCCTCAGGCCCAGTTGCTTGGAAAGGATAACTTCCTCAACACAAAGAGTAAAAAAAAAAAAAAAAAAAAAAGCCAAGCACCCTCGCCAGTGCTGCAAAGGGAAGGAAAGGGATAAAAAGCATCCTGAGAAACTTTTCAATCTTGTTATAGTAAGAATAATTGAACAGTGCAAAGTGTCATAAGCAATTTGTCTCCATGCAACAGACAACAGACCTGTTTTGAAGGTGATGATTACACTGACTTCCCAGCAGAAGCTCAATCAAATCTGTGGTTATATGGTTTCCTTCCAAACTGGAGAACACAGCAGTGCTGCTGTTATTTGATAACAATTTTGTGGGTATGAATTTATTACATGCTTTCTACTTGGGGTTCCCTTCAGTGCTTTTGTCAGTCCAGACTCCATGAGCAGGACCACCCCATCTCAGCCAGACATGTCAGCTTGCTTCAATCCTGACTTTCTGCCTGGTTTGGACAAAGAAAATACAACATTCCACGGTATTTAGGCCATGTCAGTAGTTTTTAGAAGTCATCATCTCCAGTATTGTCTGTGCTCAGGAGACAGCATGGTGAGAGGAAAGTGCTGTATCTCATAGGCTGTAGTGTGTTAAAGGAAGATAAAGCCAGTTATGGCCATGTATGCAAACAGAAGAATAATACTAAGCACTCTGAGCTCAGTAAATTGTGGTTTTGGTTTACCTTCTGGACCTTCCCTACAGCCTGTATTCCTTGAGATCACTCAGTTTTCCACCAGCTATTAGTCTTTACAGATAAAAGATGAATTCTGTTTAAAAATGTAAAAAAACCCATTTGTGTTTATTAAAAAAAACAACATTAGGATGATAAGATTTTACAGGTGAATATGACTCTTATGGGAATCAACAAGCCTTTCTGACACCTAGGATACCCTTTTCCAGAACTTCAGGTTTTTATCCATCCTCTTAATGTCATTTTATTACTGCATCTGAATCAAAACACTCTGCTAATAGTAAAAGCAGGCCTACTTCTTTTCCTGCTTAGTACCTATTTCTTGATTTCATTTTGGTGTCTGTCCAGAGTTGTCCTTAGGATGTCTCTTCAGAGTATTCTTTACTTTTTATTTGCACTGTTAAAATTCCAAACTGCCTATCAGCTATCAAACTTTCAGCTAGAGGCATAATGATATTTTATTGCTAGTGATTTGCCCATTTGAGCCTATAAACTCAGCTGGTTTTGTTCTGATGACAAATAATGCAGGTATTTATCATTGCAAATAATGGACATAAGTTGGACTTCACCTACTTACTCAGATTATTGCTGAGTTACGCCAGCATGCACGAAATCAAATGTTCTGACATCAGAGACTGATGTAACTTCCATGGAGTCAGTAGATCTGTCTGAAAGTGTAACTTAAATGAACAAAGTGGTTCCTCCTGCTCTTGTTGAACTAAATGGGAAAAAACCCCACTAAATCAACAGGATCATGATCTGGTCACCTGGGGAGTGTCTGTTTACAGAGAGACCAGTTCTTCACAGAATCAAAGAATATGTTGTGTTGGAAGGGACCTACAATGCTCATAGAGTCCAGCTCCTGTCTCTGAACAGAAAAATCCCTGAGTCACACCATGTGCCTGAGAGCATTGTCCAAACTCTTCCTGAACTCTGTCAGGCTTGGTGCTGTCACCACTGCCCTGGGGAACCTGTTCCAGTGTCCAGACCCCCTCAGGGTAAAGAGTCTTTTTCTAATATTCAACCTAAACCTTCCCAGACACAACTTCAGGCCATTCCCTTGGGTCCTGTCACTGTCACCAAAGAGAAGAGATCCATCTGCCACTTCTCTTCCCCTCACAAGGAGGTTGTAGACTGCAATGGAGCATTGGCAATGAGGCAATCGAGGCTGTAGTTGCTATTTCAGTGAATAATTAATAGCTATTTCTGAGTTGGGTATTTTATTATTTATCAAAAAACACCACTTCATCAAGGCTAAGGAGTCTATTAAAAACCTTTTGCTTTTGAGAAAGCCTGTGCCTTACAAAGTGTAATGAGAACAAATGCCTGAACCTTGAGTGTTTCAGAGACAAGGTCCCCAGTTGGATGGAAGGCTGTTTAACTTTTTTCACACTGGCAGTGACCTTGGGAAACAGGTATTACCTAGCAAGCTTACTGCTGGTGGTTTTGTGGAAATTTCTTAGAGAAATAGGGTTGGGGGTGGGGGGAACATGGGGAGAGACACAGGGCAAACATTTACCCAAGCTGCAGGGCATGTTACCACCTAGGCAGCACCAGCTGGGCTGGCTCAGGTTGTAGCAGTAAAGCTTTGATAGTTCCATTACACCAGCAGGGAGTGGGAGAAAAGGACACACTCCCTTCAGGCTTGTGCTCTCTGTGCTTGATGTGGAGATCCCTTTCTTGGGCAGAGTTTGTGGCAAGGCATTGCATCTGCTGATTGACTTGACAGGCTGTGCCCTCTGTAACACTTAACAGACCTCCTGGTCCCTGGGAGAAAATAACTTGCTTTTTAGATATAAGAATACTCCTACTTATTATGTTCCCCTCAGTCCTGATAGCCTGACTGCAAACAGAGAGCAAGGTGGAATGCTCCCTTCTGCCTCCTGCACCAATGAGTTGTGTGCCAGTGGCCAGGCAACCAGTGCTCTGGGAAAGGGGTCAGTGGGTGCACACTGCCTCATGCAGGAGGGTCTCTTGCCTGTCTCCTTCCTACTGTAGCAGCACAGGCTCAAGGCCTTAATAAAGTCACAGCCACCTGCTGAAGGTCCTAATTTACTCACTGACTTTTGGAAAACACGTATGCACAGAGAGCAGCTGGGTAAGGTGCATCCAGAGCCCTCTGATGTGGTGTTTGAACTGTCACCTTACAGCCATACTGGAAGCAAGCTTGAATACACGTATCTGTGGGTACATGGGAGAGCTCCCTGGGCCCTGGTGTGAGCTGAGCATCCTGACCCTGACCTCTGCCCCTTGTTCCACTCAGCCTACCTCCCTGCCCAGGTCCAGGAGAGCCAGCCTCTTGCACTCTGTTCCTGCTCCCAGTGTCTGCAAGGCAGAAATTGCTAAACATTGTTTTGACTCCAGCTGGCCAGGAGAATGAGTCTCAAAATCTCCTTAGCTCTGTGCATGCAGACAAGGATGTCATAATATGTCTGCATATATCACATCCTTGGTATTGGGAAGGCATTTGTAGTAAAGCTGGAGGTGACTGGGATGGGACTCCCAGACTGCAAATTAATGTAACTTGCAGGGACATCACTGAGTCCAGAGAAGAACAGATGGCATGCTCACTGAAGAGCTTCAGAATAGGATAAGTCAACTTTTAGTACACCGCAGTCATGTTAAACTGGCAATATTTCTTTGCAAATGGATAAACCAGGCAGTTCTAGAGGCAATGGTGAGCCCATAAATTACTCACATGTTTTTGCAGAATGGCTTGCTAGTGCTTTATGGTCAAAAATGTACTTTCTGCAGCAGCTCTCAGTCAATGCTCCTGAAAGCTTTAACAGGGCAGAGTCTACTGTCTGACTATTGCCACAGATTAATCAGTCCCCATCTCCTCCATTTTTTGTTCTGAAGTCTTTAAATACATTTTGGTTTTACTTTGGGGAAATCTGTTCCTGAAGTTTGTTTGTTTGCATTGTTTTGTTTCTTTTTGTTTCATTTTGTAGCATTGAGCACTGTTGAAATAATTCTTTCCCATGTTGTTCCTGTGCACTGTGCTTTTTAAATTCCACGTAGCTTCATATTTGTTCAAGCAGAAATGCTTAAAATCCCTGGCAAGGGGTGGTGTTGTCAGGGGTAATCACCTCCCTGCAGAGATGAGAAGTACAAGGTGTAAATGAGTACCTCTGCTCCCAGAGGCCGTGTTAGCCAGCAACAGCCACGCTCCAGGATGTGTCTTAGAGGTATTGTGGAATGTCTTGTTTTTCCACATAAATCATTTAAATAAATTATCATGATGGCTGGAAACTGCTAGCTGATACTAAAATGTCTCCGATGAAGACAGAAAGATAAATCTTTTAAGCACTTACCATCATGACATGTTCCATTAGTCCCTTATTTAATTACCAGCAAGGGGCAGTGTCAGGGAGGGGATCTAGGAGGTTGTGAAAGGATTTTCTCCATTAGAAGGAGGGCATTGAAGTGTGGATTGAGGGGCAAGCTGAAGTCAGTACTGTTTCAAAAGAGTGAAGCTTCCTGGCATGCCAGCCCTGTTGTGTAGGGGTACCTGAGGTGGCTTTAACTGGCCTGCTGGGGCAAGCTTGCCACCATGCACACCCCTGTGCAAGCCAGACTTGCTGCTGCTTTGCCAGCTCCTAGTGTCATTGTCACAGGAGATCTTCTAGCCTTGTTCTCCCTCAGATCACAGGGAAGGTGTCAGCCTCATCTACATGGATGAGATTTCATCTCGATCTGTCCCCTGACAAGCGCAATGACTTTAGTCTATCTAGATCTGAGGTGCACTTTTACTTTTTGCACCTTTAAATTTAACTTTTACTTAATTTTTATTTGATTTTTTAATTTAATGTAAAGACAAATAGCACTTCCTATCCTTCATTTTTATGATGAGAAAAAGTCTGTTGAAAAACATTGGGAAGGCTTGGATATCACTAGCTCAAAAAGAGAGTACTGGGGCACATGTAGGGAAGAAGACCTGCTGTGCTTTAGACAACCTCTTCAAGCAGGTTGCCAAGGGCAAAACACCAAGCTGTGGACAGCAAAGCTTAAAGAGTGTGTTCAAAATGCTCCAAAGCCTGGGTCTGTCAGGTGTGGACCCTGTCTAAGGGCTCTCACAGAACTCAATGCTGGGCAGGCCTGGTTGTGACTCGTCATTTACGGCTGGTGAGATTCCAGGGGAAGGCCACACTCTGTGATTTACGCACGGGCGGCGCGCTGCACTCACTTTCACAAATCAGCCACAGGTGGTACACGATCAGAAGTGGTCACTGACAGCCACAAGCATGGGCTCTGCTGACGCTGCTCCAGAGCCTCCCCTTCCACACAGTTCACCATCCACAATCCCCTGCACAGGAGAGGGCGGTTCTGTCAGCTCTCCATCACCCACAACTGCTTTATCTGCAGCGAGCTGGACCTGCTGGACCTGCTCAGGTACCTCTGGCACAGTCTGCAGTGGGCTTTTCCCCTTTTAAACCCCAGCCTGTCTGGGCATCAGGGTCCCTGGATTAATTCCCTGGAAACTTCTCACTGCCCCAAACATTGCATCCTGAGGTGTCACCCCTGCAGTGAGTTCACTGAAATAGTTTTTATTCCCTCATAATAGCAGTGTGAACAGGGACTGATCCCAACTACCTTCCTGTTTGATGTGTAAAACAAAACAGAAGAGCTCAGGATTATGCACTTAAAAAAGGCGTCTCCGTGTATTTAAATGAAGTAGGGTGCATGAATTCATTATGATCTGAAAGCTCTTCAAACACTGCCTAAGTAGGTACAACAGCTTCAGATGAGCCTCAAGACTAGTTGATAATATATATACTTGAGATATAGTTTTCTTGTTTTTTTTTTCCTGTGCCTACATACAGCTGCAGAGCTCCAGCTTCAAAAGAGCATTCATGCAAAAGGAGGTACACTAAATGAAGGCAAAAGCTGCAAAAATATCATCAACCTAATTTACTTCTCAGTTGCACCTCTGCAGTTCTCCGGACTTCACTTCCACTATGTAGAGAGGAAACAAACTCTGCCTTGGTTTAGGCATTACTAGTGATATAATGAAAATAATAAAGCTTAGCAGACATTTTTGTATAGCACAGAAAATAATATCTACAGTATCATAATTTTAAAACTTAAAAGGTTCACTATGATCATAAGATTGCTATGATCATCTTCTCCAACTCCTTCATTCTATTTATTTTTTAATTTTTTCAATCATTTAATAGAGAATTGTGTCTTGCTGTAATTTTCATAAGCCTGCAAGCAGCAATCCTGGCCTTATTACTTCTTGCAAGGAACTGGAATCAGACCCACAGTTAAACCTGTCAGATTCTGTATTTAGGTATGTAGGAAATTAAGAGCCCTGTAGCTGTGATTAAAACACCTCAAACCTCTTTTTCATTTGTACATGCTGCCTTTATAAGTCTGTGCAGGGAGATAGCACATACCTTAAATTAATTTTTCATCCCTGTTAAGGAAGCATTTCCCTGCACCTTACACAGGGGTTGCTCCTCTTGCTGTGGCAACTGCAAAAGTTTGGTGGCTCTACAAAACATGGTTTCAGTTTTCCAACCCTCATGACCACTCAGGTGGTTTCAAATCCATTAGTGGGACAAGCTGTTGGCAGCATGAGCTCTCAAACCCTGTCAGAGGGTGAGGCAATTCCCACGACAAAATGGTGGGAATTCTGTACAAGACACACTGAGAGGACAACAAGCTACACGTCACTGTAACCTGGCTGGCACTAGGGCAAGTTCTGTCTGTTTCCTGTGGTGGGACCTGCACACAGGCTCTGGCATGTCCCCTCCAGCAGCCAGCCCTACTGCCATCAGCAGCCTGAGATGCAGGATGCCCTGGCATTGGTCACAGCTGAGCAAGATGGAAAGTGAAACTGCCTATCCCTGATCCCTCGTGAAACTGAAACTTCTTACCTGGAATGATCAAACCCCAACTCACTTCCCTTCACAGGACCAAGACCCTAGGAAGTGAAGTCCTTTGAAGTCCTGTTTTCAAGGGCAGGTCAGTTCACTGCACATCCCAAGATGCAGGCAGAGCATATTTTAAAGACAGTCCTTTACTTCTGAGATGAAAAGGTCATGAATATCAGTCACTCTCAAATTCAAAAGACTGCTTCATTCTAAACAGGGAGGTGAAATGTCACAGGCTGAAAATGTCACTGCAGCCAGTGCTTTGTCCTGAGAGTGTCAGAAATGCTCACTGTTAATACAGAGACCCCTACAGTTACTGAACAACAGCCTCCATTGGGACCAGGGCTCTTCCTGTAAGTCCTGCAGAGCTGGACCTTAAACAAAGGTGTTCTCATGTCCACAGTGCAGTGCAAGTCACTGGAGCTGAAGGATCAAGAGATGGGGGAATAAGGGACATACTTCAGGCCCTGTCCCTACCCACAATGTGAACAGTAAATCACTGCTGCCATGCTGGCAGGAGCTGAGCTATCTCATTAGACCAACAGAAAGAACATGAGAAAGAGACAGAGAGAGCCTGCCAAGAACACCAAGAGGGAAGAAGACTCTGCTGCCCTCCTGAGCAGGCAGGGTGACACAGGCTGTACCTGGAGCCAGCCCCACAGCGTGTGCACTGCAGGAAGGGGCAGTAGGGCTGCTGGGACCTGGGCAAGGCTGGGAGCTCAGATATGTACGGTGTGTGTGTGTACAGTGATGCAAACAGCATGGGCTGAGTTTTGCTTTCATCACTGTCCAGGAGCAGCCTTGAGGTAACAGTATTTCCCTGCACACCTGGGAAACCTGAGAGACATGAGTATCCTGCTGCCCTGCTCCCCTGGGAGGCCCACAGCCCCAGAATGGACTGCACCATATCTAGGCCCCAGAAATCGGTAGGGACTGAAAATGGACCCTTGGACCAGAGGCATGAGGAAGATAAAGGTGCTCTAACACCTGTCCCCTGATGCTGACCAGAATTTCAGCTGCACACCAGTATGTGACTGCTGAGCATAACCAGGTAACTCAGCATTTTGAGGGCTCTGGCAGAGGCTTTTAAGAACACAACTTCAGTCACATCCTCAGAATGATCTTCACTTACTTTCAGTTTTATTTGTTATGAGTTTTTGTTCCAAATCTGCACAGGGGTAATCAATTTCTTCCCTTCATCTGGGAATAGGGAAGAAGTGAATCACAAGCCAGCAAATGTGGTCTTTCTAAACAGAGGTTTTTCTTTTAGTTAAACTTTGCAGCATCTTCAATGAGATGTTCTTGAACTTGCATTTTCCAGGCATTTAAAGGCACCATGAATTACAGCATAATTGAAAGATGGGCCTGTTTCTTAGAAATTAAGTGTAAGCAATAGCCCCTGTCTGTTGGCTTAGTAGAGAAGCTTAACATTATTATAACCATATTAATAACAAGGCCAGCTAGTCATTAGCAAGAGGAGTTCATTCATTGCAGCTCTCTGACACTTTCCAGCTTGCTTTTTCATGCTAAATGAGTGTTGCTTGTGCTCATTTTCTATTCAGATAATTCCCAGCAAGATAAACATATGGGTGAGATCCTACTTTTCTCTACATCTAAGTAAGAGCTGTTAGCAAGATGATGATAGAAATAAAACGAATCTATGATGAAGGAAAATACAAAGAGGACAAGCTAAAGCTCAGCCTGGACAGAAGACTAAAGGAAAGGACAATGAAGTCCTGGCCCGTTAAGGTTTCTGTGTACTATAATTGCTGAAATAAGGATGAATAGTTGATGGGCATGCTTGTGCATTAAAATACAAAAACAAATTTAGAAAAACCTCCTTCTGAATCAATTTTCAATTTTTAACGTTGTTCAACTGAATTTTTTTTACGGTGATTTTCTTCATTTTTGCTCCCTTTTTTTTGGTAACTGCTTTCCTGAGAAGTGCATTCAGATAACAAAATCAGACTCAGTCCAGTAGTGAAAACAGGCATTTAAAAGGTTTTAGAAAGTCACCGTTACATAAAAACAAACAAGGAGATGATATTGCTGATCATTTTGTAGGGCCAGTTAACTTTTTTTCTTACAAAAGGTTTGTAAAAAGGAGATATTTCATTCAAAGCAGTGGGACCAGGTCTGCCGTGACATTTTCAAACTCCACTTACTCTCTGTGCAGCTGACATGCTGCATTCACCCTGCTGGTGGCTGGCTGCATTGACCTGGATGTAATCATTTGAACAGTCAGGCACAAACCCGAGAATGACTCTACTGCATGAACAAGGTATTCCTTACTTGTTACACCCCATTTCAAAGGTTTCAGTCACCCAATCAAGAAACATGACACAATGTGACACAGCTGAACTGACATAAAATCAATTAACCCATTAGATTAAACATGGGTAACCCAAATGGTCCAGGAAATAATGAATGGATAATTATTGATTAATTCTTATTAAAAAGAAAAAAAAGCTTTTTTTTTTAGTCTGAAGGAGTTTCTGTCCAGTGTGCTCACATAAATATGAACTAAAGTAATAGCAAGCAGAGAAGAAAGGAATGCATGAAGAAGAACTAATGCATGTGCATCAAGCCAATGAAGCTACCATGCCAGAAACCCTTGCAGTATTCAACCAAGCCTGTCCTAGAAGTGGTAAACAAAAGTCAAACAAAACACACATTTAGGGATAGTTTTGTTCCTAGATGTTGTGAGATCACACTGGGTCAGTTCAGTTCATGTAAAAAACTTTGCCAGTCTCTTGATAGATCACTTCTTCCTTCAAAACACATTTCCCAGCACCTCCAGTTTGGTCTGCCAAGTGCTCGTACTGGTAGAGACTCTGTGCAGAGAACAGGGTCTGGTCCAGGCTATGGCACAGGGCACTACACCTATTTGAAGCAATCCTACCTGGTGACAGAGAACACCCGTGATTCTGTGCAGCTTTCTCAGCTAGTGTCTGGATGAGATGCACCAGGTGTGTTCAAAACCTCGGAACAATCTTCTCTCTCAAGCAAGTCTTTGGTCAGCTTTGCCTCTAGAGTGACATTACAGAATAACATGTTGATTCTTAAACCAGATTAATAATAGCAAATCCATATAAACTAGGAGTTAATCAAATTCCTGAAGATCATGAGCAATTCCATGGAAAATAAAGATTCTTCTGAAAGAATATTTCCACCTGCAGACTGCTTTTACCAAGCCATAGCTACTCATGCTAGTGAACCATTCTGGTCTCTTCTCAACACTTCCCTGCCTGGAAGAATGGTTAATAAAATTCTCTTTGTCCTGACAGAGTTCTCCAAATTTTAAATTGTACAGAGAGATGATATTACTTATTTCTATTTACTTTCTTTTTAGCGAAAGTTGTATCATTGCAGAGCCATATTTCTGTCTTGAAGCAATTGTTCTAAGACTGTTCCAAGGTCCAGCTGCAGAAAATGTAAGTTTGTGAGAGAGGATGTGCATTCCAAAGGACATCTGACAGCTTGTGAATTATCTAAGCTTGAGAAGCTGACAACTGGGTTCTAATATCTGAAATTAATATTGCTGGTTTAATTACCAAATAAATCTTTGGAAATGTTCTGGGAGCTGATGGGGTACTTTCTTTGGGCACTATTCCTTCTGCTTTCCTTGCCTTTCTTTCTTTATACCTGCCTGATACTGTACCCCTAATGTTATCAGTATTCATTTATTAGAAAATAGGAAGTTACTTTTCATAAAAGCTTTTTCATTCTGCATAAGGGAGAGTGCAAAATGACTGCTTTTTCGCTGGGGAAAAGAAGAAAAAATTCTCTATTGCCACAAATCGCTGTCTGCATTTTATGATACTATATCTCTCAGAGCAGCTGCAGTCTAGTGCAGGGATTGCCCTTCTTCAGCAATACCTGTGTTAAACAGCTGGAGATAAGCACATTCAGAGCCTTACTGAGAACACACCATCGCATTTCCATTGGTAATGAGTGAAGCATCTACAGTACTTTCCATCTGAAATGAGCTTTACTGTAAGCTAAAGATACCACCAACCACGAAAAAATACCACGTCAGGTGGGCAGCAATCTCCTGAAAGCATGGTGGCTCTTGCACTTACACATTGGTAATAAAATTCATCCCTGTGATATTCCAATAAACACAGATGCTTACTTGCATCTACAAGGGACGTTTTTCTCATTCTTAGAGTTACAACAAAGGTGAATTTGAAACAAAGAAAGATGCAAGACTACAAACAGCAGGGGTACTACATGATAAGGAGATGGAAGAATTACACAGTTGCAGATACCTCTACGTTTACTTTTTTCCTCTCCCTTGCTCAGGTTGTGGTTCCTGTGTTTACACGGTAGCTGTCAAGGACTACACGAGACCACATGCTGTGCAGCAAAACTGCCTGAGCACGGGCTGCCTTTGATGTTTCCGGGGGGGCTCATGGCAGAGTCTGGATCTGAACATCTCCCCCGATCAGTGGCTTTCTGAGCTGCTCCCCTGGGTCACATACAGGCTCCAGTGGACAGCTCTGGCACTGTTCAGGCTCTCAGAGCTCCTGCTTTGGGCACAGAGAGAAAAGCCCCTCAGCCACAGCTGGGCTGTCAGCATGAATAAGGCAGGCTGGGTTTGAGCCTCCAGGGACAGAGAAAGGACCTCGTGCTCACCTGCTCCACATCTACCCTTTAAGCAGGAGGAAAGAAGATGACTTAGCTGTTGTGGTGCTCTCCTTTTCCTGGGCCATTTTGGCATGAAAAGCTACTTAGTTGCTTTACTTCACACTGACTACAGCAATGCTGGTAGGTGCCAAAAAGCCCGCTGAGCAAAAAATGATGGTTCCTAGCTTTTCCTTGCTCTGACAACCTCCCATGTGGAAACAGGGCTGGCTGGCTGCAGTAGCAGCAACATTTCTGAGTCAAGACCCCAAAGTAATCCTTAGTAAAGGGAATTCTACCATGAGGACATCTATCCCTCTGATTTTTCATGCTAAGGCAACATTAAACCGCCCTCCACTCAGTCCCTTTTGTACATGTACTTGTTGTGTTTGACTTACTGAGAGAGATGAAGTGACCCTACAGTCAAATTTTGAGCTACACAACCAGTTCTCACAAGCACTACTGGCCATTTATCCTTTGAGAGAGCTGCAGCACTGGGGCTGGGCTGTGGGCTAACTATGCTCTTGGGGCTTTTCAGATCAGATGACATAGGAACATGCACCATTAACTTCCTTCTTCAACAATAAAGTTCTCTATCATCTTCATACGGGTTCAGCTTCCAGAGAGGTGTGCAACAGGGGGAGTTGAAATGAGGTGTCTGGCTGAAGTCTGTGTTAAACTGTCCCTGGTGCCCCACTGCCCCAGGGTCTCCAGAGGCAGAGAGGCACCATTCAGTGGAGAGGAAATGGGTTAATGGCACATTTTGTATTTGTGACCGTATGAGATACATGGGAGGTAAAAAAGCTCTGTCTGGATTTATATGAACAAGACATCCATTGAAATGCTTCAGCATTTTCAAAAAATCCTGATTAAAAAGTTGGCTTCACTTCTAGCTCCAAGCAGGCAAGGACTGCAAATAAGACATAGCCTCTCTCCTCTCACTCTTCTATTGGGAGAATTTTGCATAAATTAAAATTAATGCATTTTTTCAACTAGGTCAGTGAAATGTAAATGTTCTGTTCCAGGGAGGATTATACATGTAACTCAGTTAAGGGATGCACAGCACAGATCAATCCTGCTGCATTTATCAAAGCTGAGCTGTTTGGAACAGAAAGCAACCAAAGTTTTTCTACCAAACACTTCATTGCAGTATCTGAAAGCTCGTGGGGCTGAGGATGGGTATTTGTCTCATTCTAGGAAATCTTAAACTCTTTGGCTTTTGTCTAGGTGTCAAATATGTCTTCAAATACGGTCATGAAATCTGTGTGTTAAAGTGGGACAGCAGGAACAGCTCCATCTCAGTGGTTTTATCTCCATTGGGAATGTGCCTCCTGTGTTTGCAGACCAGGCAGTGCAACGTGAGACTCAGCAAGTTGAACAAAATTGAATTTGTGCTGCCCCAGGAGCTTGTCTGCTCCTGCTGTAAAGCCCACATCTGGCTGCTGGCAACTGTGTGGTGCCCTCAACAATTGCCTACTTTTTGTCTTAGACCCCACATTCTGTCTGGATGCAGATACTGTGCTACTGAGCTACTGCATCTGAACCCCTGACAGGGCCTGCTAACAAACAAATAAGAATGTAATTTTCTCTCTCTCTGCCTGGATTTTGTCCTGTGCCACAAATCTGCAAGCGCACACACACACACACAGACACACACACACTCTCAAGTGTATGGAAATGAATGGCCACCCTGACTTTCAGCCATGCTGGAGAGAGGCTTCAGAGGTAAGCAGGATGTTGCTGCTTTCAGAACTGGACTGGGAATTTTGTTTTGATGGGCTTAGTACTGGATATTCTGGTGTAAAGAAAGATGCTGTGACTGAGACCATAACACAACAGCAACAACAAAATCTTCTCAAAAAATATTTTTTTCATGACAGATGACTCTTTGAATTATGTTAGCTCCCCTTAGAACAGCTTAATCTTCTAAAGAAATCATAACTAAACCTTTCTGAGTTGCAGATGTCTTTTTATGAGGATCAAAACAAAATTGCTATCAATGCAAAATTGTCCCAAACAAACTTTTAAATAGTAGGTAGAGAGAAATGGACCTTGTTTTTTGTATGGTTCCAGTATACCCTTTCCTCTTACTTTATAATATATCCAGGATGCATTTTCCCATTCCTTCAAAAGAAAATGCTCTACTGATTGTGATTAAAGGTCTCTACAGTCCAGGACCTGACCTCAGATGTCAGCCCATGTGGATATTTAAAGACGTGCACAAGGACAGGGCCAGTCAGTACACAATGGTCTGTGCTTTTGATGATTGATAATTTCAGGAACCTCTGAGCTACAGGTTAAAGGTGGATATTTCATCTTAATACTAGTCCTATATGACATGATTTTGTCTAAGTTTTTTAAACATATTTGTGCAAGAACAAGTTGCTGTTTTGGCAACAAGTTCCATCGTTTAATGCATAATGTGGAAAATTCCTTCCTTATGGTTTAGATCTACTGTAGGATAATTCAATTTGTTACCCCTAATTCTTGCATTGGAGAAACACAAATAAACCTTGTCCTGTTTACCTTTTCCATGCCATTAGTGATTTTATACACTTATATCAATCCCCTCAGGTAGTCTTCTTCCCAAGCTGAAAAGCTCTAATTTAGTCTTTCCTGAAAAATACACTGTTAGAAAACTATGACCATCCTTGCTACCTGTTCTATATCTTTTTGAAACTTATCAGATCAGCACTGTAATATTATTTTCTGTTCTACTTTATTGTGTTCCCTCATTCAGCAACTCCTACAATCCAATTTGCCTTTTGACTGTTGCAGGGCAGTAAGCGATGTTTTCAAAAGCCTCATATCTTAATTTTAGTTACCTAAGATCTTTCTTAAGTGTTTCTATCTAGAGACTGTCACTGCACACGTATAAGTAGAGTTATTTTTTCCCTAAGTGCCTTACTTTGTACTTGTCAATATTAAATTTCATCTGGCACTTCACTGTCAGTTGGTATTACAAGCTCCTTCTGCAACAGTCAGCTTTAGCTTTGATTATTGTGAATAATTTTGTATCATCTGCAAACTTTGCCAGTATTCACACGTTTTGACATGCCACATACAGAGGTGGTGAACAGCACCAAGCCCAACATAAGTCCTTGGAAACGCCTTTTGTAAATTTACCACCAGTCCAGAGAAAATGTTGCTTTATTTATTCTGTCACTCATACAACTACCTACCACATTACTCACTTTTGCTCCTTGAGATGGTGGTTGGTTTAAGCTCTGCTTTGGTAGCTCAGCAATTTCATATTTGAGCTCTTTTAGCACACTTAGTTGGATGGTATTTTGTCCTCATTGTTTGGCTTGGGTCCATTTATCCACAAGGGTCTGCTTTACAGACATTGTCTGTGATTCTCTTTGCCCACAGTTGTTCCACCTCACCATCAAAGCTTCAGCTCTGGCAACAATGCAGGAATAATTACCTGTTTATCAGAAATGTCATCCTTTTGCATTTTCCAACAAAATTAATCCTAAGGGTCCTGTACACCTAGACTGAGCTCAGGTATGGGGACTCCTTCAGTATCCAAGAATTAGCATTCTGTCGAGCATGGGAGTGCAGTGGAGTAGCCTTTTGTATTGTACCAAAGAAGTGGGTTAGGGAGAACTGACTGCTGCTAATCAAAAGTTCATTTAGTAGAGTCCATGTGAATAAGTCTGTGCTAACATCAGTAAAGTGCACAAAATCTGTGCTCATGTGTTTCCCTGAAGTGGGATCTGGAGCAATGCACATAATATGCTTATACCTCTTCTTATAAGTGAGGAGACTTCTAGCAGGACAGCAAGTTGCATTTTCATCCTTTTTTCCCCATTTATTCTCAGCACAGGCAGCTCTATAGTCTACAGGTCTTTCTCTAACAAGCAGGTGCAGAGCTTGGCTTCAGTCAGGCTGGCAAACTGGTGAGTCTCTTCTAGTTTACTTTGTGTCATCCCTCTGTGCTAGAACAAACAGCAGTCACTAGGCTGAGGATTGCCAAAGTTGTGCCAAAGTGATGCTTGTATCACTCTCTGCTGTCCTTGAGTGAGCTTCACAATATGCTTTCATGAAGAAAACAATACAAATTCTGGTAAGTGTTTTAAGTATAAAAGCCTCCTCAGATATAAAAGTCTCATCAGATATAAAGCCTGTTACATTACATTGCCAAGGTGCAAATCACACTGCAAGTAACAGACATTTAAGCTACTCTCAGAAATAGCTACAAATCTTCTCATTCACCATGAGCTACTTATTATAGAATTTTGTGAGTGAAGCACTGCTTAAAAGCACCATCTACCTGGATTAATTTCCCTGGTTTTCATGATGGATCAGACCAGGACTCCCAGTATCACTGTCTCTCATATGAAGCTCTGCTCATGCCTGGCAATTGCGTGCACAGATCTAGCTTGTGCAACACTGACAGATGTACCAGGTTCATTGAGGGCAGAAAGAAAAAAGAAAAATAACAGACCTAACATCAGACTTGAAAAAATTAGGTTTTAGACAATGTATTCTTGTTATTTGTCATAAACAATTGAGTATTTTTTTTTCTTTATTTGAATTCTCTCTGCAAAAGATGGTTAAAAAGACTTTGTTAAGGCAAATAAACATGATTCTGTTTTGTTTTGTTTTGGTGGTTTTGGTTTTTTTTAATGCACCATATTAGAGTTCTAAGTCCATTACATTCTGCAGAAGCACATACCAAACCTTGCTGCCTCCCATCAACACCCACTATAGGATCCCAGTGGATATAAACACTCCTATATCCCAGGAAAGCAGAGTGCTAATCTGCTCCAAGTACCCAGCTCTTGTATTTTTAATGAAAGCTCATGATGGAACCTAATTTGGTAACTGTAAAAATCCATGCTCATTTAAAATTTGGCTTCAGTATGAGCCCAGAACAACTAGAGCAAATACTGACTCCAGCAGACACTGATTCTGATCATCAATACTTTAATATTGGCTTTGTGATTTGCTCAATTTCTTCAGTGCAGTACGTTCTGCAGACCCAAATTTCCTCTGTCAATGTTCCTGATGCTTTATGCAGGATTGGTCCCGAGGAACTGGATTCAAGCACCTGGGAAGTGCTGAGCATGCTCAGGCACCACTGAACTGAGGGAGCTCTGAGGCTGGATTGCTCAGGCACCACTGAACTGAGGGAGCTCTGAGGCTGGATTGCTCAGGCGTCTCTGAACCTTCTGCCCAGCAAGGGACCCGCGGACACAAAAGCTTGTTTGCTCGCCCGCGATGGTTTCTCCTACTCCCCTGGGGCATTTTACAGCAGCACCGTGCGGGGAGAGGAGAGCACCTCCCGACCGCACTCCGCAACGCCGAGTGAAGGAGGAGAAGAGGGGAGGGGATTTGTTATAAATAACAATTAACGCCTGATGCTGGCTTTTCTGGCCGGAGTAAAGGCTGCGGCTGCCCGGCCAGAGAGCAGCACAGCCCGGAGGCAGGCAGGCAGGGAAGGAGGCAGGCAGGCAGGGAAGGAGGCAGGCAGGCACGGAGGCAGGCAGGCAGGCAAGGAGGCAGGCAGGCAGGGAAGAAGGCAGGCAGGCAAGGAAGGAGGCAGGCAGGGAAGGAGGCAGGCAGGCAGGCACGGAGGCAGGCAGGCAGGGAAGAAGGCAGGCAGGGAAGGAGGCAGGCAGGCAGACCAGCAGGCACGGAGGCAGGGCAGGAGGCAGGCAGGGAAGGAGGCAGGCAGGGCAGGAGGCCGGCCGGCGGCAGGAGCGCAGGCCGCCGGCGCCGGGCGCGCAGCAGGAGCGCCGGTCTCGCTCGTGGCAGCGCGGCCGGGCCCAGCCGGGCTCCCGCAGCGCCCCCTCGCGGCCCCGCCGCCGCACGGCCCCCTCGGGCTCTCCCAGCCACCCCCGGGAAGGGCGCACGGGCGGCCTGGCTGATCCCGGCGTTTCCTACAGGCGATGGCCACCTACCTGGGGCAACAGAGCCTAGGAATCAAATGCATCACTCTGAGAGGCAGACCTGACATAGCCCAGTTAGCCTCGGTGCTCAGCTCAAGGGTGCGCACTTGGAGACCATTAAGGCAAGTGAGGGTGGCCACAGCTGGCACTGCAGAGAAGTGCCTGGTTCTTCAGTCTCTATGATGATTATTGCCTTTTCTGTGGAACCTTCTCCGTATACTCAACCTGCAGAATGGCAGGCCCTGAAAAGCTCCTTGTGCCCAGGTTGCTCATCAAGTGCAGTGTGCACTTGGCTCTTCTCATTTCCTGGCACTCATCTCCTATGGACTGTTCTAGGGGCTCCCACAGGGACCCTCAAAAACTGCTGCAGCCCTTGTCACCTTCACATATTCCTTTGAAGCATAAGGTCAGTTTTAGAGAAGGACACTTCCAAAACTGGGATGGAGGGATGACATCGAACTTGGTACATTCTGGTTCTACTTCCTTGTGCAACAGCTGCCTACTGCAAAGGAGGCTGAATTCCCCAACCATGAATAGTGCTAAAGTTACCAATCAAGACAACAGGTGTAGAGAAGATTTAGAGATCTTTAGAGTTTTGTCTAAGCCTTCTGCATGGATAGTTCAGCCCAGCTAGGGTGGATACTGAGTTTTCATCTTAGAATCCCTCCAGTAGGACCTTTGGGACTGCAAGAGCTCCCCCATAGCTTTTGTACTGCAAACCACCAAGAGAATTTGAAGATCTGGTCCAAGAAGAGAGTTGTAGTTCATCAGCTATTTCTGTCATTATAGGTAAGGAAGGCATTTTTTTTTTGGTTTGTCAATAATGACCATTGTTATTTCTAACTGTTTCTCAACGAAGAGAAACTAAAATAGTAGCTAGTATTAGCTTTTATTGTCTCTATCAATCTTATGTATGAAATACCTCAAGCAAGTGTGGGTCCAAGGTCAATCTCTGAGCTGGGACTGCTATGCCACAGAAATGCAGCTTGTTACAGCCTCAGTGGCTCTTTAATGGAAGGAGAAGAAAGAGATCAAAGACACCCTTTTGCTCAGACATCTCCTGGCTCGCCCTTTAGAGGGGATGGTCCAAGTGCTTTAAGCAAAGCTCACCCTCTCTGAACTCCCCCTGTGCTGAGCCAGTTCCTGCACACATCTGTGGGTGATGCTCAGACACCAGCCAAACCAAGGCTCTTGCCCTGCTCCACACTCCATGGGGTGATTCACCAGCGCTAGGGGCAGATACCGTGTCTGGAAATACAGCAAGGGAGGCAGCCAGAAGGAATTGTTAGGGATAGAAGCACACACTGTGCCTGCCTGAAGCCTCATGGTCATCCTGGCATGGGGGCCGGCTCACGGCAGCACTGCCTGGGGCTGCCTGCACCTTGTCCAAGTGCTGAGGCTGCCAAGTGCGAGTGCAGCCCCAGCTGGGCTGTGGTACAGGGCCATGCCCCGTGGTAAGAGAATGCAGGTGCAGGAGTGTCAGGAGTGTGCTGCTGGGCTGAGGAGCCCAGCATGGATTTCAGTGCAGAAATACCCATGGGGAGAAGCCTTGCCAAAGAGAGGGGAGCAGGGAGCGGGGCTGTGAGCCTGGTTGTAATGTGGGCAGGAGGAACACACTACCCTTCTGGTCTGGCATGGCTCTTCTGTACCATGCACTCTCTTTCCCTGTCCAAAGCCCATTGCGTGTTTCTTATTTTGCAGCTTTTAACAGAAGGTTGCCACCCTTTCATATGTTTATATTAATGTCTGTATTTTTTGAATTCTTTTTGCATTTCTGTTTCTCCTCAACAGACACACCCTGTACCATTTGTCATGGAGTTCACCCTGCTCTTGAAATACTTATTTACTTCAGAATTATGTAAAGAAACCTATATTTGGTCCTGTTGCTTTTTTTTCAGTGCATACCTGCCATGTGGGGAGATAGAATTTAAACCTTCAGAAGGACCAAACCAAGGCCATGCTTTTTTAAAAAGCATTATCTTATTTACCAGAAAGAAAGACAGAGAAAGGCAGGATGGGCTTTGATCATACCTAATTATGGAGCATAATATTGGATACATGGTTACAATATTGTCATGGGTGCTTTTTTTCTGCCCAGAAAAACAAAATTCTCCTTAAAGAAACAGCTGTGTCCTGCCTGCAGCCTGCAGAAGAATGGCATTAGTCACGTGCAGTCCAACACGTAGCACAATTGTAAAGTTCTCTCAATGAGACTGACAGGAGCTATTCACATCGACCCCCTCCACCATCTGCCTGAATGGCAGGCTCTGGGGCAGAGCAGCCCCCCCGTGCTGTCTGCACGGCCTCAACACTTACTGCCTGCTCAAAGTCTGTCCCCAAGTGCAGAAAATCAGGGACTGAAAGCAAAGAGAGGATGTCACTCAGGTCAAAGCAGACTGTCAAGAGGGGAAAAAAAAAGGAGGGTGGGGAAAGAGTCAAAGCTTCATCTGCTGGAGTGCCAGGCTGCTGTTCTCTTGGGAGCAGAGGTGTTTCAACAAGGTGTGGAGGGTGAGGAAAGGGGACAACTGGATAGCACGAGAATGGGGAGAAATCCCATATTCTTTTTCCCTGAGCTTAGAGGACTCAGCTCTGGGGCAGCACCAGGCTGTGTGAGTGTCAGTGCCAGGGAGAGATGTCCCTGCTGCTGTCTGCAGCGCCTGTGTGCTGGGTGCGGGAAGGAATGGTAAGGCCTTTGGCTGCACCCCTTTGCAGTCACACACTGTCAGACATCACTTTCAAATGAACCTGCAGGTCCTGGAATGGACAAGCTTCCATCCCAGGCAGGGGCCAGGCTCTTAGCCAGTTTGAGATCCTGAGTGCCATCAGTACCACACCACCTTTCTCCCTCATCCCTCTCCCCTGCCCACACTTTGAAGGTCAGACTAGATGAAGGGAAATTCATTTTTATCCTATGACCTGATTTCCCTTCTCATTTACAGACAATAACATTTTTCCTCATGACAGAAATTCCTGCTATCAGTTCCTGAGGTGTGTGGCTCAGGAACACTGCAATCCTTTCCTCTCCCATTGCATTCACCCAGTCACCCAGTTCTTGCAGTGTGATGTTAAATAACATCTTCCATTTTTATGCCATCAGTGCATCATTAATGTCTTTCCACTTCAGTCACTGTCAACATGCAATCTAAAATCAGGATTCCACAGGAAGAGGTTTAGTGGCCTTCCTCCATCCCAATATTACTACTCTCCAGGCCAGTACTTCTGGTTTCACCATGAATCACCATCACCTCCCCTCAGGTTCTTGGCTCTCCTTTTCAAGTGTGAAGACAAAGCAGAGACTTAGGAGGCAGCAGGTGAGTGAAAACAGATCATGCAACTGAATTATCTTTGCTTTTAACTGCCCATAGTTGACTGGACAAAGAAAAGGAACAATTCACATGTGGCACATCTGAGATGTTCCAGCTAACTTTCTAACATTTCAAAACAGTTGGAGCCCCATTTTCTCTTTGCTTCAAAGTCCACATCCATTAGGCTCAACAAGGAGTAACAGTACTGTCACCCAATTGGGGAAAAATAGTTTAAAAAATTTATAAAACAATGGGAATTTATTTTTCTCCTCTCTTCCTCTGTATCACCTCTGTACTGCTCAGTCGTTCACTGAGCTGCCTTTTGCTTTACCAGCATGATTTAGGTGTTCCTGCTATTTCAAATGCTTGTAGCACTAATGGGGAGGGATCCCTGCCCCAGCTAATGGTGTGCATTTTGGTTAGTGGGTGTGCTCACATGGCTCAGGATAACCTAATGCTGGAATACCTTTGCTAAATGGGCCCCTCACTCTGGAAAAAAACTTTGTGAGATTTTGGTATAGAAGTGACTAAAAGTTGACAACGCTTATGATTAGTGACCCAATTAAAAAAAAATTGCGGATATATTTGTGCAAGAAGATCTTCTTTCCTCTCTTCTTCATTTAGTCTCAAAGGAAATGCTTCATTTTAGAAAAGGCCTGGCTGCAATTTTCAAGTGAATGAATTTATTCTTGTGCTTTACTTAAAAAAAGGAGTTAGAAAACTTTACATACCAACAATTCCCAAGAAGACAGCTGTCAGGAGGTGACATGTCGGATATGAAGTAGCTCTCCAGCTGGTCCCTGTCTGCATGCTGGGAAGGCATGTGGAGACATTTTTTCAATTGCTGTACTAGTTTGACATGTTCACAGTGGAAAATGATGTATCATTCTTGAGCCTTTGCTTGGTGGACACTTCAAAGTGCATTGGATCCTCATAGAGGAGTGCCCTATTGTTAATTGTTCCTTTCACATGTACATTGGGATGAACATGGCGAGAGCAGCGAGGAACAAAAGGGCTCCGGTGGCCTCTTAGAGAAAACCCTGTGCAGCTCAACCTGAGTCTGACCTTGAAAGGGTGGGTTGCTCTGGTTTTTAAATCCTGCTTGCTGGTTCATTCCCCTCTGGCACCCCACTGTTTCCAGCTGCAGGGGAATGGGATGGCAGAGCAGAGAGCATAGCTAGGCGTGGGGAGCCCCTCCACCCCTGCTATGTAGTGCCCAAGGAGCCACATCCTGCACGAGCATCCTTCTGGGAGGAGATGGGCATGGCTGTAGCACAGGAGCTTAGAAAGGGCTCCTGCAGTGAGTGTGTTGGAGGTGTGCAGGTCTGTTATCCCCCAGAAGGCAGGCAAGTCACATCCACCCTCCTCAATCCAAGCAACCCACTAGCCCTCAGGCCCAGAGCACAGCCCAGGGTTCTGGAGCCACCATGATTGGATGTAGGTCTCATAATACATGGCACGAGTTTCCCAGGCCTCTGAGGACATAGTTCATTAATATCCTGACATAATCTTTGTCACCCAGGCACCTGCCACTTATCTATCTCTCCCTTTTTCCACCTTGGGAAACCAACTACCTCTAGTGGGAGACTGCACCATGAAATGTGGTGTCCCAGGCTGGGTTTGAAACCTCAAGCACAGGAGTCAGTTTATTCCTGCAAAGAGAGACATGACCCCTTGGTGTGCATCTCTTTGAATAAGCCAAACAAAACCTCTCCCTGCAGCCTTAGCTGCACAGAAGTGTCTGTGCAGGCCACACAGACACTAGGAGGAGAGAGGCACACCTGCAAGTAGCAAATCAGCCACTGTGCTACAGCCCACCGTGCTGCCAACAGCTCTGCAGCACATTCTGTTACTGACCCAGGGTCTCCCTAGACCAGAAACACCTCAGCCTGGGCACCACCACATAGGGCTCAGGCCAGACTGAGAGAAAAGGTGTGAGTAGGGATGAGTGCACCAATACAAGGATCATGAAGAGTCATCCCTGAGGCCACTGCCCAGACTTCTATATAATGGCATAGTCTGGATCTTGCCTTCCTGTGATGAAAATCGAATAAACAGAAATAAAATAAAATAACAGTCAGTAAAATACATGTAAAATGTGGCTGTTTTCATCCCTCAGTGCTCAGGCCTTTGATGCTTCATAATAGTAAAACAGATTTTACTTGCAAAATGTCTTGGACTTCAGTCCCTGCTTTCCTCAATACACATCTGTGTCTGGTTCAGAGCTGGCAGTAACTCCCTGATGGTGGGTGCACAGGTGCTGTGCCCCTATCCAGTCTTCCCATCTCCAGGGTACTGGGGACTAGAGAGCAGGAGCAAAGCTTCTTCAGCTGTGGGAGGCAGCAGGTGCTGGCTGGCATATAGGCTGCTGCCAGCTCTGTGTCATCAGTGCACACCAAGGGCAGCTCTTCTGCTCTCCTTTTCCTCTAGCTCTAGGTTTTACTGTGCTTTTAAGTAATTGTCACCCCTTAGGGACAAGCCTTCGAGAAGGCAGAGGGCTCGCATAACTCTGGATCAGTAAAGGAAGCAGTTCAATTAGCATTTCACACGCCTTTTCTTCCCTCTCTTCTTACCTTCCCTGCAGCGGGCATGCTTTCCCCTTAAAGGATTGTCCTGTTTCTGCTCCTTGCCAGCGTTGGCAGGGTGACAGTAGTCGAGTGTGCAAACTTGTGCTATTGTCCCCAGGCCAGGGGGAGTCATGGAGACCCACTAATATGACACAGGAAAATGTTTGCTGATGGCAATTCTATGGGCTTTGTCTAACTCTTTCTCCATCATGACGACTCGATTTAAGTCTCTAACTGTTTGACTACAGATGCAAGAGTACTATCCAACTCCATCCTTTTGTTCGGGTAGTTTGAATGGGTAATTCAGCTTTTGTGTAACTCAATTGAGGGGGCAAACATAAAGACAAGATTCTTGAGCGCTCAAGCTCCCTTTCCATGGATATCTGCACATCTCTTTAGAGATTTGTTCCTTTCCTACCTTTTTCTGACATCATCCTACCCTTAAAAAAAAATGCTCCGATGGGGAACAGTTAAAAGTAGGCTAGTCCAGTCCCCCGTATTATATTGTCCTGTGCCAATGAAGCATGTTTAGTATCAGCCCCCAGACAGCTTTCGAGAATGCAGAGAAAAGGGTGTCTAAACTTTCCTAACTGTTCTTCAGCATTTTTGCTTTGAATTGTGTAATTTTAAAATGAAAGGTTTCCATCGGGGTGAAGGGGATAGGGAGAATGGTAGAAATCATGGGGAAATGATTGTATTTATTAGCTGTCTTTCTGCGGCTGTCCCCATGGAGACAATTTGTGATGGCAAAGAATGCAAGGAGGGGAGGCTGATGCCTGATTGGGATGCTTTGTATTTGGCAAAGTGGCTTCTGATTGGCCTGGGAGAGTCCCGAACTCGCTGGAGTCGATATTCATTCAGCTTGCTCAAGTGCTTGCTAAACTACATCCAAACACTGGCGGGCCCCGGCTGCCTCCGCCGAGGTTGGCGGTGTGTAACCTGCCTAACGAGATTAGCGGGGAAGGGGCTCTCTCTCTCTCCCTCTCCCTCTCTCTCCTCTGCAGCGACGCTGCCGCCAGCACCGGTGAGAAAAGCATCTGCCGCTCGCCGGGTGAGTGTCCGTGCTCGCTTACAGGGCGGCCACCGCGGCTCTGTCCAGCTCAGCGCTCCCTAACGAGATTAGGCGCTGATCTGCTGTCCCTGTGAGCCGCTCCCCGTGCGGTGTGTGCCGGGGCAGCCGTGCTGTCCCTGTGAGCCGCTCCCGGTGCGGTCTGTGTGTGCCGGGGCAGCCGTGCTGTCCCTGTGAGCCGCTCCCGGTGCGGTCTGTGTGTGTCGGGGCAGCCGTGCTGTCCCTGTGAGCCGCTCCCGGTGCGGTCTGTGTGTGCCGGGGCAGCCGTGCTGTCCCTGGGAGCCGCTCCCCGTGCGGTCTGGGCCGGGACAGCCGTGCTGTCCCTGTGAGCCGCTCCCCGTGCGGTCTGTGTGTGCCGGGGCAGCCGTGCTGTCCCTGTGAGCCGCTCCCCGTGCGGTGTGTGCCGGGGCAGCCGTGCTGTCCCTGGGAGCCGCTCCCCGTGCGGTGTGTGCCGGGGCAGCCGTGCTGTCCCTGTGAGCCGCTCCCCGTGCGGTGTGTGCCGGGGCAGCCGTGCTGTCCGTGGGAGCCGCTCCCCGTGCGGTGTGTGCCGGGACAGCCGTGCGGGGCCGTGGGCTGCGGGCACGCGTCCGGTCCCACGGCAGCTTCCCTGCATGGCAGCGAGCTGACCGACAACTTGTTTGTGTGGCTGAGAAGTTTGACATGTCCTCCCTCCGTTTGCTTAGTGCTGTTTGAACCAAAGCTTCTCGCTCAAAAGTCTGCCTGTCATGTTTCGCAGGTTTGCCGAGGTTTGTCTGAAGAAGGATTATAAACTTTTCATGGGAAACTCTGCGCGGTGCATCCAGTGAGATGGCATCGGACAGCGAGGTAAAAACTCTACTGAACTTCGTTAACCTGGCTTCGAGCGACATCAAAGCGGCTTTGGATAAATCAGCTCCTTGTCGCCGGTCAGTTGACCACAGAAAATATTTGCAGAAGCAGCTCAAGCGGTTTTCTCAGAAGTACTCACGGATCCCACGGTGTCACCCCAGCAAAGCCCCTGAGTGTGGCTGGCGCAGGGGGGCAGAGGACCGGGCCCGCGGCCCCCTGCCCGAGGCACCTGAGCCCAGCCCGCACGGCGGGGCTGCCGCCGACAAAGTGATGCAGGCAGCCGAGGCAGAGGAGAGCCTCACCGGGGAACGGTTTTGCAGGAACAAAAACCCGAGGCTGCCCGACCCGACCAGGTGCCTATGAGGAAGCGACAGCTCCCCGCCTCCTTCTGGGAAGAGCCACGGCCGGCCCACAGCCTGACGGCCAGAGCCTTTGCTGCCAGCCCTGAGGGCTGCAAGCCCCCAGAGACCCTCCTCCCTATGAGGGGAAGAAAAGCAAACGGAGTCCAGACGCTGCTGGGCCGGAGAGCCACCCTGACACTGCGCCACATGCCGGGGACAAGGACCCCGCCGGGGCCCTCTCGGGCCGAGTGGGTGCTTGGACCTGCTGCCCCTTCCCCTGCCCCGGGCCAGGCGTGTACCAGCCCCCGGGCGCGCTGCCCCCGTCGCCCTTCCCGGGGCTGGGGCTGTGGAGGAAGAGTGCGGCCACGCTGCCGGCGGAGGTGCCGCCCTTCTGCAAGGAGGCCGATGGCCCGGGGCAGAAACTCTACAGGCCCATGGTTCTGAAGCCCATCCCCACCAAGCCCGCCATCCCCCCTCCCATCTTCAATGTTTTTGGCTATCTTTAGCGGGGCGGGAGTCGGAGTCATGCCGAACACGACAGCTCCCGAGGGGGGTTTGAAACGCCCGGCCAGCCTCCGGGCATGAGCTGCTGGCAGCGCCGAGCGGCAGCGGAAGGAGGCCGGCGGTCGCACCCTGTGCCTCGTGGGCGGGCGGCAGGGAATTAGGAACTGCTGGGAAGGTACTTGGGCACACTCTCCTCTCTGTGCACGGGGGTGAATCGCGAATAAACCTTGCCAAGCCGGTGGCACGGAGCATGACCTGGTCTCTTTCATCGAAGGGCCTTAGTCTGAGCCGCGGCGAGCGAGGCTGCGAGCCATTCCTAGCCGCACTTGTAACACCTAGGAGACCTCCTCCACGTGGGAACATCTTTTCTGGGGCTGCCCTGCGGCAGCAGCAGTGAAATGGAATGAATTAAACGCATTCAAAGAGTTTTTGTATTTTAAAGTAATTCCAGAGAAGTCAAGATATTCAGGTCATTTCGTTTTGCATGCAAGAGACTGGAAGGGTGGTATTTGATATAAAACCCACTTGTGATTGATTCAAGCTCTTGTTGTATGTAAATACTGACAGAATTAAAGGAAAAAAAATAAGGGAAGAAAAAAGGTAATTTTATTTTGGTGATTCTGCAAATGCAGTCTTAGTTTTGCCCCACTGGGTAGGCATGGGTTTGATTTGCAACTGGTGGGGAGATATGACGGCTGAAATCTCTGCCTGTTCAGATTTATACAAATCAGAAGTAATTTTCCTGTAAGTAAATCTTAGCTAATTATTAAGTAATTAGCCAGAGCTAAGCTGGTGCAAATGAAATAGGGATGAATTTCCACATCAGGAATTGCTCTGCATCAACAGAATAAATAAGGAATCTTATTAGTTTAACACAAAACCATTGGGTGTGATGGAAGAAAAAAGTAAAGAATAGACTGCCTTGATTTTTGGCTGAGAGATATCTTTTATTTTGCCTGATTTTAAGATGTTTTCACAAGACCTGGCTGTAAATGTTTTGCTTAGCATTTTCCTAATTTTTTTTTAGCAAATTGGCATTGGAGAATTTATTAGGAAGTGTTTTTAAGTTAGGTTTCTCTTAAACCCATGGAGAAAGTGGTACTAAGACACAGAAATGAGATATGAGAGGTTTAATACAGCAGGTATATGTGTCTGTTTGGCTATACTGGAGTAAATCACTGATGTCAAGAAAAGTATATTTTGGGACAAAAAAGGGCCAAAGAATGGACACCCATGATCTCCCAGGGCCTGAATCTGCTGTTGCTGAAGCTAAAGGGAACTTCCCCCAGGACTCAATAAAAAAGTGGCCTTGGTTGGTTGGTCTGTGACTAGCGTAGTTCTCCATGACTCTTGATATCTCTACAAGGGGAAAACCAGAAAGTGCTTCATTTGAATGCATTGCAGTCATTTAAAAAAAATATCATCTGAAGCAATTGAAGAGTATAATTTTGTATCTTCTAATGGCCTTGGTATTATATAACCAGGTTGCAACTTTTATTAGGATATGAACTACCACTGGGATTAGCTCAATTGGTTAGAGCCTGGTACTAATAATGCCAAGGTTGTGGATTTGATCCCTCTATGAGCCATTCACTTAAGAGTTGGACTTGATGATCCTTGTGAGTCCCTTCCAACTTAAAATATTCTATGATTCTACTCCCAGGCTAAAAGTGGTTTACTCTTTCCTCAAACCTCACATATCCCACCAATGTTCACTTTTATGGAAACAATGTGTTTGTAGTGCAGGCAAACAGTAGAAATAGAGATGGCTTTCATTGCTTTCTCCCCACTATGGCACTTGATTTCTGTATCAAGCCAGTATAGACTGTAGGAGAGAGAGCAGGAAATGCCTTTGGTAGCACATACCTGCAACTAAATACAAGATGTGAGGAGCTAAAGAGCCAATCTAGGGGCCGAAGACTTCAGGTTAACTCTTGATCCAGAAGTAAAGATAGAAACAGATGCCTTTCCCTTTTTTGGAAAAAATCCATGAGGAAACTGTCCCTCTCCAAAAGGGGTGTAACAAAAGCCAGAGCCATTGAAGTTAAAGGTAGGAGAACAACAGCTTTTCATTTACAGTCCTGTAGGTAAGGATTTTGTTACATGGAAGTGGGGGGGGGGGCTTTTCTCACATCAATAGCTCTGTGTTGCTGCCATAATCCAGATGCAGCCAGATGCTGAACTCTGTTTCAGTACTATCAATACAGAGCAGCCTCCTTGGTATTGGTCTGGATTTCCATCTGGGTGGCCAGACCAGGTCATGGGATGAACTGCTGGTATTGCAGTAGTTGCTGTGCTTAAGTGTTCCTCCTTGAGTTCATTAGGGAAATTTCTAAGTGCTGTGGATCACACCAGAATAAGGACTTCAGTAAAAATTAAAATACTTGGCAAAGTGGATAGCCTCTATATAAATTTTATTTCTGGAGAAATCCAGAGGAAGAAGAGAGTTAAAACCAAGTTTCTATATTTTGAATATTAAATTCCTTTTTTTTTTTTACTTTTTTAAAACTCCTTTTTATTTGAATGTATATTGCTCCACATTCTCCATGTAGTAGAATAATGTGTTTTAAAGTTGTGATAAAGGATTGAAACAGACCATTCTAAATGACCTCTGACTCAAATATTTATGCTCCTACACTCAGATTTAAACTAATGTTAATTTTTCAAAATCCTTTGTGACATGGAAGATGCCCCCCCAGCCCAAGGCAGGCAATGGCCCTTGCTGGGGCTTTGAACTGGAGCAGCAGTGAAGTAAAACACAAACGAACAGAGGACAATTGTTAAGTATATTCAAAATCCCTGAATGGGGATGTGTGAGACTTTGCAAAAGGTTTACAAATTATAGCAACTCTGTCTCCTCTCTAGCAATACTTACTGTTCTCTCATCCCTGAGATTAACAATGGAATTATTAATTATTCAAGCTTGGATTGATTCAGAATTTTTCTGGATATTTTTGTGTTTGGCTGGTTGATGGTTGATGTTGCTATTCAGGACAGCTGATAGTCCTTAAGAATCTACTTGTTTATTCATACATTGTTGGAAAGATGGAAACATAACATTTGAGAGCTGCTATTTACTAGAACAGTGCAGATTTAAACTTTTAAAAACACAACAGCTTTTATAAATAATGGGAAGGGGGAAGTAAATGAAAAAACTTTCATACAAAATGAAACAAAAAAATCAAAAAAGTGCACAAGAACATCAAGTGAATTGCACATGTTGCAGTAAAAAAAAGTACAGTAACCTGGTCATGAAATATTCCTAGAGCATTTCACATAAAGTCATCATCTCTGAAGGAGTCTAACTATCACACTCAGTGAAACAAGCCACTTTACCTTGCACTAGAATTACTGATCTGCTTACAAAGCCTGGCTTGCCTGGGTTTTGGAGTATTTTTCTTTTCACAGTAAATGTAAATAGATGCATTAAAGGCACATTGAATTTGTGCAGATTCAGTATTGTGCACAAAATAGTATGTCAGTGACTGGAGTGGAGAGCTAGTGGGCTCCATTTCAGTGCAAATAAATGTAAACTGAGTGTGTGAAGGTTTGCTTTAAAGATCAAGCAGAAAGAACTTAATAACATTGTAATTACCAGACTCCCCCTCTAACAGATAGACTCTTCTCACCTCAGTTTCTGTGCACAGCATGCCCGTATCCTTCCCACAGTTGTGTTATGTTCCCATCAGACCAGTGCTCTCTGGCTCAGTGACTCCTGCTCAGGACAGATCTTTGACAGCAACTAGGACATGGGTCTCCCAATAGAAATAAAGGTCTCTTGGTTGAAAGAAGAAATGGGCTTTCCATATTTATCCTGTTCAAACCCAGTTTCAGCTTCTCCAAGGACATAAAAAGAAATTGCTACTTGCCAGACTTTTGTGGACACAAAAATGTTGGCTATGGGGAAATTCCCAGTTTGGGATGCTTATGAAATCCCACTTCTGGAGTTATGTACTTGGTGATTGTGAGCCCTTCTACCTGCCAGGGTCTCCGGGGCTGTCACTGCTCACCAGACTCTGAAGTGGCCTCCACCAAGCTCTGTCTGTATCCATCCCCTCTACAACTCTGCTTTTTTACACTTTATTTCAAGGACTTCTGATTTATATCGATGTAAGACCCAGACCTTTGTTGCACAGCCCCCAAAAGTAAGAGATGCATGAACTCCACAGTGATTTCCTATTTCTCCAGGTACTGCTTACCAATACAGGGCCTTCACTGGCAGAACTGATATAGTGATTTCTTGTTCCTTTTCTCTCCACCCAATGTTTTTCTAACCTAAACCAATTTCCTGTTCACCCTGCAGGAGACAAGGGAGTAGATCTTAAACTGGCAGTAAAGGAAGTTACTGGATGAAATTTCACCAGTGGAGGAATCTCACCTGACTTTCTTTCAAAGCTTTACAAGAGCAGTGTTCAGTGTGAATTGAAACTCTGTTGGTTTTTCAATTTTTGCATTTTTAGAGGGGACAGCAATGGACAGAGTAAGCAATCCTGTAATCCTGTGCTTCTTCTGCTCACATCCTGTCCCACAAGTGATGACATTTCATGCAAAGTCATCACAGTCTGTGTGCCCAGACAGATTGTATTACTTGTATTTGTGCAACACACTTTAGTCCTGTGATAAGGTATAAAACTCCACACAAATAAAACTCAGTGCAATGTATTTTCCCTACTTAGAGTTCTGTCATATCCCGTGGATGGTATGCAGACCAACAAACAAAACCAGATCTGTAAGGTCTCTGGTGGGGACTCCAAGCAGGCCATGGTGCACAGCTCCTCTGTCACCTAAGGTAAGGAGTGTGCTTCTAGCATAAGATCTGCAAAGATGTAGTTCCAAATTTAGTTTCTTCCATTCTTTCTTGGGTGCCTAGTGAAGAATAAAGCACTCATCAAAGCAGTTCACCAAGTCACACCTGTCAAGGGATCTGTAGTCTCTGCCAATAACTGTTCATGGGCTCCTTGGCCTCCCCAGCTGTGAGGGAATGTGACTTGTTAAAAACTTCAATAAAAGAATTTCACGGACAATTATAGTGGTTCAGCAGATAGATGGTGACTTGTTAAGCTGCCATAAATCAGTTGTGGATCTGAGCTGTAAATAGGTGCCCTAATTTTCAAAGAAGCTGAGATAATAACTTTCATCAGTGTCAAAGGAAGCTAAAAGATACTTCAAACTTCCAAAGTCAGAAAATTCAGGGCTAAATTCTGAGATTTTTTATTCTGCCTCAGTAATATCTGACACTGTATATGATTCCCCTGGTTTAAGTGGAACAACACCTGGTGCAAGCAACTTGCCATTGTTTCGGCATCTGAGTAAGGATTTGGAAACCTAATTCTGGGTATTAATTTCCATAAGTTTTGCAGTTTGAATTCCATAATTTTCAAATAATTTCTCTTACTTTCAGTCATGTATTGTTACAGCCACAGAGGTCCAAGGAGTTTGGAGAGCTGGGTTTTATAGAGATAAGATCTTCTGGGGGAGGAAGAGAATAAGTTGGTTCAGCAGTGTTGCCTCTCTCCTTCATATCACTCTCTCTGTTCCTGCTCCTCTAGGGCTTTGTTCTGTTCTGACACCAGCTTCATGAAAGCATAAACGTACTGTTTACAGTGCAGCTACTTCTAATTTACACCAAAAAAACCTGAAAGAGCTAAGGGTTGCTTTCAAATCCCTAGTCTAGGAAATTCTCTCAAGCAAAATTTCACTTACTTCCTATTGCAAATATAATACAGAATGAACTCCGCTCACTATGTGCAAATATAATTCTTCCATCCTCCTTAAATAAACCTTTCCTTGACTTTTAAAGGATTCAGCATTTCTGGATTTTAGTCTATTAAAGAGTTCTGAGATTTGAAGGTTCATAAATCAAGTACTTAATAAGAAATGTACAAAAAAAGAAGTAAAGGTGTTAGCAAGGTGGTATCAAAATATCAGAGAATTAGCAACCAACACACTTAGCAGAAATCCAAACAATAGAACAGAAACTACAATAAAAATCTCAGTCAGTGAAGGTAATGTGATTGCTTTCCCAAACATGTTGATTCTTGACAAGTTCTGAATTGTGACCACATCAAGGATGCTAAGCTCCACCACAGCTTCAGGACACTTTTGAGTTCCTCACTGATACTTGCTTCAGCACTACTCATTTGTAAGTATTGGCTTTCATTTATTCTTCTTTGCAGACTAAGGTCTGAGGTGAATTGTATGTGTTTTCTCTTGAAAAACCTAACAGCAGTCTCCTATGTTAGCTGTCTCCTCCGTTTTCTTCTCACTCCTGCTTCAAAAGCGCATTTCTCTCAGATTAGTCACGGGAGGGTGCTTGACCAAGCCAGCAGCAATTCCTCCCTGCTGTGCACCTGTGCCACCGTGGTGACGCTGGGTGCCACGCTGGGAAGCTGCTGCACATCCAGTGTGCTGGGGGGTCACTGTGAGTAGTCGTGCTGTAGATAGCGGATCAGTCTGTCGGGGAGGGGCAGCGTGTCCAGGAGTTTAATGCGGTTCCTTCCAACCAGGCTCCGGACCTTGATGCGGCAAAGGTGGGAAAGAGGTCGTGGAGGTTCTGAAAGACAGGTGGGTCAGAAACATGAGCAGAACGGGTTTTAACTTGAGGGACTTGAGCTCAGCTTGGGCAGGGGAGTATCAGGAGGAAAATGGGAGAAGGAAGAATGAAAAAAAGGGTTTTTTCTGTAATGAAGGGATAATATGTCCGGTGGCAAAACATATATACTGAGGCATGACATGGGGAAGGATGTGGGCCTGGAGGATGGGGTGCTGTACCCATCTCAGCCACAGCAATGGGCTTTCTAGGAGGATTTTAAAAAGCTACTTCAAAGTGTTTAGCCTTCCCAATGAAAATAAACGCAATAGGTACCAAATTTAGCTTGGTGCCAAAAAACTGATTCTGAAAATATCTATGAAAGACTTTTTCCTGAGGGAAAGGCTATTAGGAGAGTGGAATATTAATAAAGGCTTTAAAGGCCACTGGTGCCTGCTAGGCTGCTGTGGAGATGGCTGTGCTGCCCACCTGTCCTGATCTGATTGAACCCCAGCTACATCCAAATGGGCCTTTCTGCACTGCTGTGCTCATTCCCAGTGGGTCAGATCGATGGCTGATGTGCATTTCTCACCACAGGGCCAGTGACATGCCAGAAATTTCTGACACTCATACGTGGTCAGTCACAGAAGGGAAATCCTTTCAAGGATTTCAAGTTTATGGGATGAATACTAAGAGGAGATGGTGAATGAGGTTTTGAATCCAACAGTGGGACTGTTTGTGCTGGATTCTCTTCTGGGAGACCATACCTGCTTTTTCTTTAATGACAGCCCAGTCCTCATAGCTGTCAATATGCTCCTTGAGCCGGGAACAGAGCTGCACATTTCCCACATAATCCAGAAGAACATCGATGATCGGCCCAGCCCAGCGACTTATCTCTGGAGTAGACACCATTTCACAAAACTTCAAGGCAAAACAGATGGACTACCATCAGTGGGACATAAATGCACTTGTGGAAACAGCAATTGCAATAGCCCTGATAGCTTTGACGGTACCCTCCTTCTACCAGCTGTGAGTGCAATCACCAGTTTCCCTTCAGAAAACTTCAACTAAAGCCTGTTCTTTTCCAGCTGAGGGCAGAACCCCCTCTTTGCAATCATAGGATGACACAAATCCCTGGCAAAGTCAGGAGCTCTGGAGCATGCAATAATGCTGAATTGTTTGCAAGTCCCAAGATCCTACTTCCACAGAAATACAAGGGCAGAGGAACTTTGCCCCAAGCTAGTCAGGGGCTACTGGAAGGTCCATGCAGTCCAGGGCCCTGTGACATAGCATGCTGGGTCCTTTCCCCTCTTGGGTGGGGCTCTGGGAGGTAAAATGGAATCTTAGGGAAAGAGGGAGATTCAGAAGAATGCAGCACCTCCTACTTCCTGTGGACCTGCTTGTATCTATAGCTTGGGGGACCAAACATCTTACTAGAAACAAGTGTGGAGAAATCTCTGCACAGATGAATCCCTGGCTATTTTACTCACTCGTGTGAGAACTATCCTTGGCCTTATAGAGGGTGCCTTCCTTGCTCAGTTCTGGATCATGCAAATTTTCTATTGTCTCCAGTGTGAGCTGCAGAGTACCAAAATTCATTGCATTGAGGGCTTCTTATGGAGATACTGAAGAACAGATTTAAGAACATGACTTTCAGCAGTCTCATTTTTAAAAAAATCTGCCCACTTTAATCTAAATATGTATTTTATACCAGTCAGTTTCATCTGTCTCTCTTAGGGCTCTGCATATGGTGAAGATATCTGTGGACAAAATCTGCATGCAAGCAGTCAGGAAGTTTAACATCAATTAAATCATGCTTTGTGGATGAGAATTCAGGCACAGGGCTGAACCCTATTGAATGCTGGTGGCTGAAGCACCATCCATCAACTTAGTCACTCAGCCTGTCTGCAAACACCTTCTAAGCCCACATCAAACAGGAAAGGAAATGCACTAGCTTAAAGCTCTCTCAGTTTAAATTCCTTTAACTAGATCAAATTTGATTATTCATGCATGAGTCCTAACTCAAAATCATTAAACTCTTGTGTGGATACTCTTATTCAGAAGTAAAATGTTATTAGTTCACCTAGTAAAATAGAGCTGTGGAAAATAAGGTTATTTTGTTCAAGGTGAGAACATTTACAGAGGTGTTTACTACTCTTCTGACTCTTATTTTTCACCAAACATCACCATGTAATGTTTCCCAGGACAATTAGAGACAGTAGTGTCAGAAGGATGGCAGCAGATAACCCAGTTTCCTACCTGGGCTGCTTATAGGGAGTGCAGTTTTGTATGTCTGGCTGTCACTGCAGTGTTTGTGTCACTGCCATGCAGTTACCCGTGTGAGACACAGACCAGGCACCTGCACATCACCTCCTTGCAGTGACTGCTTTAGGAGAGTTGAAATGAAGACACATGCAGGGCCATAAAACACTGGATCTTGCTCTCTTCTTGTCTCCACCAGACACCCTGCCTGCCTTTTTTCTCTCTTCCCTGTCCACAAACTCGGTTTACAAAAACATCTTCTGGAATGAGCACGTTTCAAAACACATTGCAGGACAATAAGCGTAGCAAACTAAAGAAGAGCACTGCCCAGCTGCAGCAGCAGGCAGCGGGGTTGGCGCGGGGCCGGCGGCGCTGAGGCTGCGCTCTCGGCAGACACCCGAATGCCCTCTCGTGGCTGGACGCCGCTGCCCTCCGCCCCACTGCCCGGCATCAGCAGCAGCTCCCCAGGTGTGGAGAGGGTCAGCAACCATTCTTCTGTGTTCACTTTCTCCAGGACACATTCATTTAGTAGCATCACTTATTATTTATATTTGTGCACTTTCCAAACCCAGTTACAGTACTTCGTGGCCTTTATAAAGACTAATAATTAAGATTTACTATCCTTTCGTAATCTTACACAATAGAAGAACATCCTTTGTGTGGACAAGGCTGTAGTTTCATAAGATGCTCCATATTTCAGAATATAAATCATATCATAACTACATATTATGAAGCTACCACAGGAACCTCACTTTTATTAGCCAAAATCCTAGCCCTAGCAGTAAAAGCAAATAAAAAACAATATTAGAGGGAAGGGATTACTTTTTTTTTTTTTTCTGTGTGCATATCTCCTCACTGCTTTCTCTCTGGACACATAAATTTTTATACAATTTTTTCTTTCTCTGCCTCATACGATGTGACCTTTGAGGCAATGACTTTTTGTGAGTGACCTAATATTTTCCTAGGCAATTGTTTCAGGTGAGATCCAGAAGGAACTGGTTTTGAGTGGCTAGGATACCATAGAGGGCTACAGACAAACCCTGACTACTTTTCTTGGAATTCCATCTCTCTGTTCACTCAGTGTGCTACCATATCACAGATCAAGAACGAGACATGATGTATTTTATAAATTTTCTTTGACAAAAAATATAGTATACTGGAGGAATTTTGTTGTGACAAAAGACTCTTGAGGGTAAAGTCCTCTTTAGGAGAAGAGAGTACTGTGATGGACTCCTAAAATTCTCTCTATAAGATTTTCTTTTCAATTGGCTTTTTTCCCCAGATATGTTAACTGAGAGTAAAGTCTTTTAGAAGACAGGACTGATAAAAAGGTCAAGATTTCCTAGAATCATTTAATGTTTTCCTTTATTCTTTACACCATAAAAGAACATATATTGGTAACCATACCTTTGGGATTCTGCTGAATCCCTCAAAGCTGCACTTACACTAGATAGAAGCTGATTGATTTTGTCCTCAATTTTTTGCAAAATAAAAAAACTGCCATGTTGAGATTTCATTTTTGAGTAGCATGTTGAAGGACAGAAAATTTTGAGTGGAGCATTAGATTTTGAGATACATTGGAAGGAGAGGAGATACAGAAATCAGAAAAAAAAGTATAATATGAAATTCTGCAAAGTCCTTTAAGGGATTGAGAGTCCCATTCCAGCTCAATGGAAGCTAAGACCAGCTGCATTTTAGAAAGGACTGCAAAGATACTTGTATAAAATGTAGATATCTAAAGCCTGTAAATGGCTTCAAAAATATTAAATCATAGACCTAAATCTCCTAATCTCTTGTGAAATCTTCAAATATAACTCAGTCACATAGCTAATGTAATAATTTATGCTCTCTTTCCATGACTGCTTTTCCAGTAGACTCAGAAGTTGCAGTTGTTCACATTCACTGGTTTACCCTCAGAGAGTGAAGCACTAGACTGTTTTCATGTAACCAGTAGCTAACATTCTGTATCAGACTAAACAAATCCTACAGGGCAAGTTAAAAAAGAAGGTTTCTACCTCCCATATGCTATCATCCATATGTTTGTCAAGAAAATATGCCTCACTTTTGGCACCTCAGGTCCAGAGGAAAAGAGCATTGTAGAACTCTCGGTAAGACTGTCAGGATGGCTACAATTCACTGTAAATTCAAGCTATGGCCACAGTGGCTTTTCTCTACCTTCCTGCAGTCATTGGACACAAACTTGGAATGTTTGCTGGCAATCCCTACTTATTTATGATTTTCTCCTGCAAAAAATTTGGAAGAAAAAATACACTAATGTTGTTAGAACCCACTGGTAGGAGATGTCCTTAGAAGTCCTGCAGGTAGACTGGGCAGTGCTTACCTGTACTACAGCTGGCTCCCTGGTCACCTGAGGATCATTCAGTCTTTCCCGCCTGTAATTTAATGCAGGGTGTGGGCCATTTCCGTACTGACACTCAAAACAGGAGCCTGCATCACAGCCCAGATCCAGGAGGTACTTCAGCACAGAAAGGTACTTCATTGAAAACATGATGGTAGCTGGAAAGGTGGTGGGATGACTTGATATATAGGCATCAATGTTTGCCCCATGGTCAAGAAGCAGTTTCATGGTCTTCAGGCAGCCGTGGCGGATGGAGATGAGTAAGGGGTTAATGAGGTCAACATTGGGGTTGGCTCCAGCTTGCAGCAGCAGCTCTGTGGCGTAGATATTGTTGTTAAAAACAGCAAAATAGAGTGGGGTGGTGCGTCTGTCCTCGTAGAGGCAGGAGCGTTCATCAGAGAGGGCGGTGTTGACCTCGTAGCCAGCTTCGATCAGCTCTTCCAGGATCTCGTCGTTGTTGCGCTCGGCCGCCAAGTGCAGGGGGCTGATGCCGCTGCGCTTGACACGGGTGCGGCTGGTCACAGGGATCAGCATGGACACAATCCTGCCAGGAGGAGACTCAGTGAGCAGCAGTGAGCTCTAGGGGATCTACAAACCTGCAGCAAGCTTTATTCAGAGCTATTCATAGCTCACCCCCACGGCAGAGCCCACTAACTCAGGAACAACTCATAGAAACCAGACTGCAAACCTCAAACCTGTCAGCAACTCCCTGTGCACTGACCTTGCAAAAAATATGAGTTGTTTGACCTTCCCCTTTCATGAAGGAACACATTTTTTGAGATTATTACCCGGTTTCTGTGATGTAATGGCAGCTACAGGGACAGTTGCAATGGAAGACATGACATGCTGGCACTCAGCCACCCTGTTGTAACTTAGGTTCCACAGCCCAAATGGCAGACGACCAGCCCGGAGCTACCAGACATTCTGCACCTTCATCATCATGCTGTGGGTAGGACTGGAGGAAAAGGTGCACAATCTCCAGCCTGAGGTGCCAGCAGAGAGAATGCATCTCCCCTTCTCAGGTTTTGCTTTACTGCTCAGCAGAGAAGGGTGCCAACACAAAGTGCTGGCAGGTTTTGTGGGTCACAGCCACAGTAACAGGCATGACACCAGACAGGAGGTGAAACCCCATGTCTAGAGGACTGAGCTAGGATAAACAACAGATTTGGTTCCCAGGCCTTCCCTATTACAATTCAGTTATTAGCCTGCATTGGTCCTCTATCCTGTAGGCCTTCACAGTGCAGCTTTTGGCTATGGCAAGTTCATGGGGCTATCAATGTCCATCCCAGATCACAGGGAGCCAAAAAGACAATTAGTAAAAGGGAGAAAAAGAAGTAAAAATATTTTCCAGGCTGGTTTCCATGTTTCAGCTGAGGGAGAGAAGGTGTGTAGCCAAGTCCTAAACCCCAGTAATGAGGGATTGCTGTTGGAAAGCGTGATGTGGTCTCAAACAAACCAACATAAATCAAGCTGATCTAATATTTAATATGAATTTCAAATATATGATGCACAGGAGCCCTGCAGTCACAAACCCATGATCATTTTTATGTCTGCACGGGTGTCAATGGAGCTGCATGACCAACCCTATGGGTTAAACCTTCATTTCCTGCTTATGAAGTTGGGTAATGTAGCCAAGGCTCTAGGATGATTCTGTAGAAATAGACAAGTCACCTCAAGGAAACTTACTTTTAGAAAGAGCCTATAGCTCATCCAACCTGAGTCTGCCTGCTGTGTCAGGAGTTGCCCACACTCCCGTTGTAATATCTGTGTAGAGAGGGATATCTTAAATAGGAACTTGTGTGAGCTGGGAAGCCAAGCACACCTTCTCCACCTCCTTTCCTCCCATGCAGACTACTCTACCCAGCAGTCATCAGCTCTGGTGACAGACAAACATGCAAAGCTCACTTTCCTACCAAGTAGTGTGCCTCCTTTAAAATGCTGCATATCTTCAGCTTGACTGCAATAGCTGGTCCCAACACTGGGCCCTCAAACATATATTTGCATAATGAGCTAAGCCAGTAAAACCTTTGTCTGTGATGATCTTGTGATCCTGTGAAACACTGAGCCTCCAACGCTCCCAGGAGCTGAAATAAGGGTTGAAGATATAATTTTACAGGATTATGTTCCTATTTACGTGAGGTACTGTTGATGTCTCCAAGTTACTCTACATCTCATTTTTAAACAAAAAGGCTTTTAAATTATGTAAATATCTTGGGAAATTAAGCACTTATTTTTTTTCTCCAAGCAGTCACACTAATTTTCCAGCACTGTGACACTTGCCAGGGAGCAGGGAGGTTTGGGTGCTGGTGAGCTGGCAACTTCCCACCCTCAGCAAATGTTCTGTAAGAGCCTAATAACAAAAAGGGCACAGAGCACTGTGAGGACACTGCGCCAAGTACCAGCATTACTCATCCCATGATCAAATGTTTTGAAGATTTAAGGGTCTGTTTTGTTCTTTCCCTCCAGCATATGTGCTTCAGCCAGCTCTTCACATCTGACTTAAAGAGGCACTGGATCATTTCTGTCTGCAACGGGAACCTGGACCTCACTGCACGGGTGACATGCTGAGGCTCTGCATCCAAATGCTGCAGTGTCCTAGAGCTCAGTACAGTCCCTGTAGCCCACATTTATTTTGGTGTGAAAAGCAGGAAGCATCAAATTGTTACCAGTTTAATTGTGTAGCTTGAACCTCTCTTTCTCACCCTCCAAAGTGGGTCAGTTCAGTAATATGGTGCCTCTGGAGCATTTCCTGTTTCTCTAGAGGGAGAATGCAACTCAAGTGAAGGCAGCCAAGGCCAGACAAGTCAGACCACATCCCATGTCTGTCACAGGGATGAGCTTCATGTACAGTTTTGAAATAGTGCCAAGATTTCCCTAATCCCTGACACCTGCTTCTGTGTTTTCTATTTGTTAGAGGTTATATGGAGGAGGAGGCAGAGCATCCTTAGTGTGAGCATGCCAAGAGTTTACTGACTTATATTTACTTAATAAATCTGCCCCCACTTCATGAAGTCTTCCCTTTTCAACATCTCAGTTCTAAGGGGGAAAGAGTTAAATGACTGCTTGCAGCTTATGAGATGACCCTTATGAATTTCAGGTCAGAATTGACAAGGTGTCATTTAAAATAAACAAACACCAAGCAACAAGAGTTGACAGTTGAGCCCTGGGACCACATTCTTGGCTTTTTGATGGTAGGGAGCCTTCGTGCTCTGGCAAAAAGTTGAAGTGTGGAATTCCTGTAGAATTACGTACTAAATCTGCAGGAATACAGAGGTCACCATGAAGGGTGTTATTTTACTGAATACCAGAGGAATTAAGAATGATCAGCCAAACAGGCTAAAGTTTTGTCATTTAGATAAATATTTATAAGACAATATATTTTTCTTTTGTCTTTCTTTTCTACTTAGTTTGCAGCAGTTATGCACAAAATTTGTGCTCAGTCTTTTACAAGTGAAGGAAGGCAGAGTTTGAACTAAATTCTGGTCTCATTTATGCTGCTGGTTGTTGGGAATAATTGATATGAGCCCTGATTTAGGCCCTTCCTTCCATAATCCAGGGTGAACTTAAGTTGTGGAGTTTCCATGTAAATTCTTTTCAGGTCAGAGTGTGAAACTACTGAGGGGAGGAAAAGAGAGCTTGCCCATACTCTTTATATTTCAGATCAACTTACTGTACTTTCAGATAAACTTTTTAGAAAGTGAACAACTGAAGCTGAGTTCTGTCTCTCATACTTGAAAATGACTTTATGACTCAAACCTTGGAGAAAATTTTGAATCGTGCACGTGTTAGTCAGTGCAGTGTGTTCATGTACATGATGTAAGTGTACAAATCTGTTACATAACTTGACACTGAGCTGCCCTCTAGAATACACAGCTTGCACAAGGAGCCAGGCCTACTCCAACCAATATTAATATCCTCAGGTCTATCAAAGTGGTTTAAGAAGCTTAATTTGCATTGCAAAACAAATCTAAATTCTAGAATGAAAAACATTTTGGGAAGGTGTAGTGATGTTAAAAGCTTTTATTCCTCAGATACTGAGGAATAAATAAAAAGATATGTAGGAATCCACTGGAGCAGTTCTCTGCAAATACAGCTGTCCTGTCCAGAAACAGGCACTGCAGTTGGACAGACACTCTCATTTGCCTGTTGTAGAAATATTTTGGTAGAAACTGTGATAGTCAGAAGAGTCCTCTACAGTCACCACAGGGATCTGTTACTGCAATAAAAACTTAGCTGTGGGTCACTTACTCTTCCAGCAGTGAGGGATTAAAAGCAGGAACTAAAACTTGCTCTAGGATCAGAAGTAAATGCTATGGAGTTCAGGCTCAGAAGCATGCTGTAATGTCCCAGGTTACTACTTACATGACAGTGCAACATCCCATCCCCAGATAGCATCTTCTAAATTGATATTCTTTATCATAGGATATAGTTTATTACTTTCCTAGAAAAATCTCTGTTTCAGAGGACTGGTAATTCTACCTGATTTCTACTTATTTTTTCCACTAGTTACTTGTCTCCCTGTTTAAAAAATACACTCATCTCTGTCCCAAACACATTTAATTTCAGAAAGAAAGCAGTGGGTCTTTTTATGGATTTGTCTGTTACAAATAGGAGATATTTGATCATTCATTAATAAAATATATTTTCTAGACCATGAGAAATTCTTGTTCCTCTTTTCTGAAGCCTTTACAATTTCCTGAAAGGTTTCTGAAAGGAAGGATATCAGAACTGGACACCATATTCTAGTGACAATCTCACTAATGCCCTAGAGATTCACTTAACCACTTCCTACTGTCAGCAACTGAATTATTGTTATTAAAACCTGAACACACCAGAGATGAATCCAGCATCTTCTGCTTGTGCAGAAGAATCACAATGGGCCCATGTAGGAAAATTATTGCAAACCATGCTGCAAATGCTATTAAGGACTAACACTCCCCACCAATACTTTTTCTATTATAATAAATAATAAATATTATATTATAATAAATAATAAATATTTAAGAATATTTTGAGGACTTCAGTTCAATCCACTTCCAAGATATATGATATTATTTAGCTGTAATAGATGATGTCTTGGTAAAATTAAAGGAATCTTTCACCCCACGTTCCTGCTCACCCCATCCCATCCCAACCTCCAAACACACTCTCCAGCCTGAGCTCTGCAGGCAGAAAGCCCACTTCTCAGCTGGTACCTGCCTTGCTCACGTTGCTCAGAATTGGTTCTGGGACATTCCATTTTCCTTTTTGTAAGGACTTTGGATTCTTATCTAAAAGATGAAACCATGAAACGAACTAAAACTTACTCGCAAATCCCTTTTTTGGCTGCTATGTGAAGAGGTAAGAGGCCATCCTTATTGGCTTTGTTAGCATCTGCTCCTTGGGACAAAAGAAACTCCACAATGGGCACATGTCCATTTTTACAGGCTTCATAAAGAGCAGAGGCGTTATCACTGGCTTGTGTGTTTATATCAGCACCTAGGAAGGAAGAAACCCTTTTAGCACCAAAAAGTTAAAGTGAGATGGGAGGAACATACTTTGAATGAACACTTATATTTCCATGACACTGGAGCTATGAAGTGTGCTGGATGGGGATGTGAAAAAAGTCATATCACAGGTGGCACAGTCATATCAGTTCTACACCTTTATATCATAGATTTACATTGGTCTCTAATATGATGGGAATTTTATGAGGGACAGTTTATCATGGTGGCAGCTATTAGGTCCCAGTCATGAATCCAGTCTCTATTCAGCTCAAAGGTCAAAAAAAATTTAAATTGGGCTGTTCTTTATATGGCATGGCCTTTCCTTCAAACACAGCAATTCCATTAATATTTATGTGCTTACACTATGTATATATACTATTCCTGAGCAGGAGTTTGGATTAGATTATCTCAATAGGTGCTCTCCAAAATTCTATGGATATCTATTTATACTGCATATTTATTTATATTTATCATTTATACTCTATATAGTCACACTGTGTTACACAGATTTATAGTATTTATACTTCTTTTTAATTTTAGTATGTATCCAGGCTAAAATAATACTCTATAAAATGACATCTGCATGGTGCTGATCAACAATTCTAAGGTTTTATTTGGGAGAGCCTTAATCAATGATTATTGTATTTCAAAACTCAGCACCTAGGCCATATCCCTTCACCTCATGAGGGCTGGAGTTAGGCTTCAAATGGTAAGTTTTACTACAAAAAAGAGGAATATTACCAACAAACTACTAGACTATTTGGTAATTTCTTTCTTGGGCTCTAATGTGTACTTTGCTTAATAAATATCATGCAAGTATAAACTAAGACAATACTTTTTTGCCATAAAAAATATGGAATCTAACTTTTTCTGCTGTAGATATTTAAGGCCCTTAAGCCTGAATTTTGGCTGTCATGTACAGAACCATGATGTTCTCAGGAAGGCTGCTCTATGTGTATCCTAAATGGGAATGACAGTTCACTGGAGTTTCGCTTCTAAACTCCAATAAAGAAACTGATCAGTCTTCTGTTTGATCATGAAAACTCCCTGCCAATGAGAACATTTCCCTGGGCTCTCACCCTAAGCTGAAACATCTGTGTTGTGTTTGGCCCTTTGAAGATGTTGTAGCTGGAAACAACAGGAGAATTACAGTGACAAAACATAACACAGGAACTACGTTCCTAATGAGAAAGAAACCCTTTTTATGATGAAAAATTGTTCATCATAAACAATGAATGATATAATTTCTGGGATGCTCAGAAGAGCTATTCAGGGCTTGAAGAGCTTGAAAAAATTGGACAGTTTTATTGGATTTTTTTTTTGTGTATTTTTCTCAAAATTGAACTTTAAGGAAATCGTACTATCTATCTAATTTGAAACACAAATCACATTCTGGCTTAGTTTCTTAAGTCATAGGCATCATGATGGACTAACTGGTCATACAAAACTCTCTGACAAGACTAGATGGGCAGCAGAGCACAATTTTTGGTTCCCAATTCTCACATCTTTCTTAATCATACTAATTTTTTCAAAAGTTTTTCTTATCTTCATTACTGGTAAACTCTTGTTTTGCAAGTGCAAGACCCAAGTCTTACCTTCATTGAAGATAATAGTCCATTGTGAAAATAAAATATGCTTCAGAATAGTAGTGAAGTTATTGTGCTTATTGTAAAGCTGTTTTACATGACTGGTTTAGTAAATTAGATTAAAATTCACTCTGTTTATATGTTTGAACATTTACACATAGGGAGAGTGAGTCTGCTTCTATTTGATATAAACCCATAAACTCGCAGTAGTATTTTATCAATACATTATGAGGACAGCTAACCTTGCCCATCACTGCACATGTTCGTGAGCAGATGGGGTTGGCTTCTGCCCTCTATTACCACCTGCAGCTGCCTTTTATGACTGACTGGATTTTGGGCTACATGTCTGCAGCAGTGTGGGTTTAGAAAGCTGTTAGGAAATGCAGTCAGACAGCACCACATGACTTCTCAAAGTAGGTGACCATGAATGAATGCTGAAGAGGCACATGTGTCTAGATCATGCTCTGTGAAAGACCCTACCCAGTTCCACCAGCAGGAGCAGCAGGGTCTTAGTGCCTCTGCAGGCTAGGCCTGGCCTCCAGAGACAGAAAAACTGAGCCAAGGAGAATTACTGGGAAACTCTGAATTATTAAGAATTAAATGAATAGATGTGTGTAAGCTGCACTCACCACATCTTGCAAGGTATCTCAAAGCCTCCAACTGCCCACTCTCAGCTGCCACAAATAAGGAAGTGATCCCATAGGCATTTGCTGACTCAATCTTGGCACCCCCTTTCACCAGGATATCCATGATCTCCAGGTCGTTTCGGGAGACAGCCTCATGGAGTGCGGTCCATCCCCGATTGCAGCGATGGTTGGTATCTGCATTGAACTGCACCAGCAGTCTTGCAGCCTCCGCATTCTTGCGCTCACAAGCTGTTTTAGAAAAAAAGGAAAGACAGTAGGACAGGCTTTTGAAAATACTCTGCGTGTTGCGTATCTGTTTCATGCAGCCCCAGGCAGTATCATACAAGTGGGCCACAGTAAGACCAATGATCCATTTAGGTCTACACGAGAGCAAAGGCTGCTGCCAAGTGATATTGTCTGAGGCTCAGAAAGGATGTGACAGTGAAGCCAGTCTTCAATTGGACCTGGCTAAGTGTCCTGTGCAGGGCTTGTGTCAAGTCTGGTACTGGGGGAATCCAGCCCAGCACCTTTGTACCAACAGGAAACCCCAGGGACACAGTGGGGTGATAAGGTACAGGAAGTAATTTATGAAGAATAAATATGTTAGAGAAATCACATGACCTGAACACTTTCTTTCCAAATTCTGTGCAAACGGACTCTTTCTCTTACTGCCATGGACTGCAGATAAAGCTCCATGTAGACAAGAAAATACAGAAAGCTCAAATCAACAGTTGTGTGAGTCAGTAGCACTTTCTCAATTTATAGCTCAGGACCGTCCTGAACTAAATATAGTTTCTTAATAATTAATATAATTTTGTTGATTTTTATTCTACCAATTGCCCATAGCTTTTTGAATCCCAAATCTTGGGGCCTCCCTTGCACCTTAATGGCAGGACTCCAACCTAAAGGTACATAGGGGTAGCTACATGGAAAAACCCCAGTTAGCATCTGTTGTAAAGTGTACAGAAGAGAAGCATATTTCATAGCAATCAGTTTTTTCCTTGAAATAATAGTGTCTTTTTCTCACAGAGGTCCCGCCTTTTAGTTCTGATTCATCTTAGCAATAGCTCCATAGTGTTCTCCCCCATAAACAGGTGTCACTCATATACTGAAAGCAACTATGTAATTAGACATTTCTCTAATTATCTATCCATAGCTCTGCAGAGTTTAATTTGCTTACATATGATTTCATTTGCTTACATATTATATGATGACTATTTTGTTATGGCAGTCTTTTTAACTCTTTTTTGTTGTTCTTGGAGAATAGTGTAGAAGATACTGCATCAAGGCTAGCCCATTCTTAGTAACAGTTCTCTGGCTAAAGGGTGTTTTCATATCATTGTCGTTGTGATTATTATTACTATGAGCACTACTACTACTGCTACTACTACTACTACAGTCATTACTGTGTCTTTAATGCACAGCTGAACAGCCTTTCCCATGTCAACTAAAAGCCAGTATTTTAAAACAAAAGCATTTTAAAAGCAGATGTAATGCTAGGCATCCAAAGCGGGAGGCAAGATTGCTGTTTTAACCTGTAATATATGTTTTAATGTTTTAGAGTGAGCAAAGGAGACATGAAGGTGTGAGAGGTCTCCTCTGAGTGTTTGTGATATCATGGATATATTGCTAGTCTGCTAAAAGAAGAAAGTGTTCTTTCCAACCAGCAGCAAAGTAATATGTCTGTGTTAAACACTTTATCTACCTCACTGAATTGTTTATAACTTTATGACTCTCCTATATCACGCAGCCTGGCCTGACCCCCACGGTATATGAATCACTGGCATGTCTACAATTACTGTGTGTGTAATCCTCCCCACATTGCCCATCTCTTGTACATCTAACAGCTGTTTAGGTCCTACTGTTCAGCAGTGCATACATAGCCCTTCACTGGACAGCTTGCTGAAAGTTTGGGACATTGCTGTGCTTAGGGCCCCACTGAGAATGTCCCTCACTCTCAGCACCCCATCACAGCCTGCAGGACAGCTGCTATTTCTGTTTACAGAGACAGGATGAGATAAAGGGCCATGGCATGGCAGGTCAGGCACAGGAGATAGAGGACTACCACAGGGAAGCAGAAAACAAGAGCTCATCACTGACTTTCAGCACCTCATCACAAGAGATCCTGCAGTTCTGCCTTGGTGGTGCCAGCAGAGCTCGGCACCTCTGTGAGAGCAGCTCCTCACCTTTGTAGAGCGGTGTTTCTCTGGCCTTGTTGGAGATGTCAGGCTCAGCCCCAGCCTGCAGCAGGGTGAGCAGGCAGTCCAGGTTGCCCCGGCTGGTGGCCAGGTACAGAGCTGTCTCCTCATTGAGGGTGCGCTGGTCGATGGTGCCTGGGTACGCTGGGGAGGAACGGGGAGCCCAGAGTCACTGTGGCATGTAGTGCAAAGGATCTGCAGCACCACCACCCTTCTAAGTCCTTGAGGGTTTCAGTTTTTACTTTACTTTACATATTTTTAGTTTATTCATTTCCATAAGCAGTGTAATTTAGGAATATACTAATGGATATAGTACAATATACACACTAATGTATATATATAATGTATACTAATATAATGTTACTATAACTCAGGTTGAGTATCGAAACCTGTCTTCAGTTTAAATTAAAATGTCCAGCTTTGGCCACTAGTCATGCAAAAAGTTGTTGAGCAACTGTTCTTCACCTGAAGTTTGAAAACAAACTACAGCAATTAACTTCAAGCACCAGCAAAGAGATGCCGGGTTGGATCTCCCTCCAGGGGAAAAGGGGGTTACTTCTGACAGCTTGCAGCAGCCAAGCAGCTCATAGCAGGAGAGAGCTCAGCTTCAAGGATGCATGAGAAATGTAGGGCTTGGCAGAATCTATCTCATATCACTTTCTCCCAACTATCCTAACTTTTCGAGGCTTCAGTCTGGAAACCTACTTTCCAAGAGAAGATGAAATTAGTATCTAGGCAGGGAGATTGGAAAGAAGCTTCATATACAGCCCCAGGCTAGGATTGAAATACTGATAATTTGGCCTTTTAGTTTATTCATGTTCTTCTTTTCCCTATTGTAATTAGTTAGTTTTAACTTCACTGACCTTTTTGCAACAGGCTCAGGCAGCCCACTTGGCCATAGTATGCAGCTTCATGGAGGGGTATCCAGCCATCCTTATTAGGTACAGAAAGGTTTTTTCCTGATTTCATCATGTTGAATACTGCTTTTTCATCTCCATCCCTGATTGCTGCCACTACAGGGTCAATTTCTCTTTAAAACAAGATTAAAACTTGGTTATTCCTTCCTTCATTACTGAGAAGCTTTCTGCAGCAACATCACTATTTGCCCAAAAGAGTGAACCCCTGCAGTCTATATAGCATGTATTTATACAGTGAGACACCATAAGGCCTGTAAAGGTAAAATTTGTCTTCTCTAATTTTGTTACTGTCAGCAGATCAGAAGAATCACTGTGTGGAGGTGCTGATCACTCTCCTCAGAATGTAAGGGAACTAGGTAGGTGTAACAAATGTCTGACACAAACACTTATATTTTAGGTGTCAGGAGTTATGGAAGGCTGGCTCTCACATTGCTCTATACAGTGTGGAGTGTCCATGACTGTGATAGTTGCATCACCACACTGTCCCATGTGGCATGGTGCTTCCATGTAAGATCTTTCAAATAAGATCAGCTTTGAAGATAATTACCCCTGCTCATCCTTGAAGAAATTTTTAGATTTGATTTGTGGGTAGCTTTAACAGAAATTATCAATAAATCTTACTCTCGTATTTTTAAGATACTTCTTATTTCCTCACACAGTCCTGTTTTCAGAATTTAGCCAGTCCACTTATGGAGTAGGGAGAGCTTTGGTTAGAGCATGTGAACACTGGGGTGTTGGCCTTGGCTCTCCTTTCTCCATCCAGGGAGGATTGAAAAATTGAAAAAATTCCACCTACCCAGCTCCCTCTGCCAAGCATGCATTCTGCACACTCCGGGCAGCAGCCCATTTCTCTGAGCTCTCTGAGGGTTTGCAGAGCATGGCTGACCTGGGCACACCAATCCCACTGCAGAGCAACACTGACAGCTCCTGTGAGTCTCCCGACACAGCAGGAGTCCCAACACTGCCTGACAGCCACTTTTCCCCAAGTCAGCAGCACCTGAACAGGACCTGCCACCCTCCTTCCACCCCTTCTGATGCTGCTGGTAGCATGGCAGAGGGAGGGAGCTGGGGAGCTCGTACCTGCAGCCAAGGCAGGCAGGACCCTCGCCCGTGCTGGGCAGCAGCTCTGTGCATGCTGGTGAGCTGTGCCTTCCAGTGTGGACATCTGCTTGGGCTCCAGCTGAGCTGTGCTGGGACAAGGCAGCCACAGCTTTGCTACTGTGAGGCACTGAATGACTAAGATTCAGCACGAAGGAAGGAAACACTTTACCAGTTCTAATGGGGACTTGCAAAAAATGAACGTGGGCTGTAGTTTCAGAGACAGAAAACAAGAAGTTGCAGAAAGCACTGGAGCATTTGTGGTTTGAACTAACTCTACAGAGAAAATCTTGCAGTCCTGAAGACAGAGAGATGCAGGAGAGAAGTGCATGTCTATTACCATTGCCAGGGCAGGAATACAGCATGTGATGGAGGTCACGCAGGCTAGTGATGATGGGAACAACCAGAAACTCCAGTTATGACAAGAGAAAAGTCTAAAATACCACAACAGAGTGGGATCAGAGACAGAAAAATATGGGCAGGTCAGCACAGGAGTCCTCACAAAGCAGTATACTGGTGCAAGCTCTGCACCTCGTGGGAGTTACAGGACCAGCACTGAACTCTGTTGCTTGGAGGGGCTGGACAGACCAACAGTCTGAAACTCACACAGGTCTCACTAATTTCAGTTTGCCCAAAGGCACACAATCTATGCTATGAACACTGATATTAGCATTGAAAGAAGTCACCAAGCTGGTTTTCTGAGGATAAATTCAGGGCCAGGAGTGGAACAGGTGATCTCAACACTTGTGCCAGAGAATGGGAAAAGACACCATTTCCCAGGTGAAATAGTACTTGGTGCCACCTGCTCCTTCTCTATAGCTGGAAGCAGTGATTTCAAGACAGTAGGGTCACAAAAATAGCAACACTGGAATGAGAAGAGATATGGGACACAAGGCCAGGCATTTTGCCTGAGAAGATAACAGCTAGAACAGGCAGCTGCTGTCCTGGCCAGAGCTCCCCCGGGAGGAATCAACTGACCTTCTGATATCTGCTGGCTGCATGTCCCAGGGACATAGCTGTATCTCCATACTGCTTAGGGTACCCTGGGGACTAAACCCAAAATTCCTAATTGTGTACATACAATGGAATTTTATACAGGTGTTTGAGCATTTCGTTGAAGTCTGCTGACAGCAACTATTGGCATTTTTGGCTGGGAGAGGAGGCGGAGGTGGGGTATCTTCATCTTTCAACACCTCTTGCACAAGGCTGCTGAAACCATCTGTTGTTCTGTACAAAAGCTCAAGTTACACATGTAGGGCTGTGACCTCAGGATTTGGGCACATGATATAATTACTGGTGCTTAATGAATTACTGCATGCCAGGTGGGCCATGGCAGGGGTCTGCGCATGGGCCGGCTGGCAGCAAATGCAAGGTAAATCACATTATCTGAGACCTCAGGGAAAGCAGGAGGGTACCTTGGATCTGTGCTGGAGTTAAAAATGTGTGAAGAATCAGTTACTATTCTGCTTAAGCCCTCAGATATTGAATGAAGCAAACTTCTGTCGGGTTCCTTGACCTTAAATGATTCCTGAGTAAGATGAGGGGGTTTGCTGGACCAGGCTGTGGATGCTTTAGCCAAGAAAATTCCAGATCAGAACAGAAGATTTAATGAATCTCCATGTGAAATCCTTGTTTTCTGCCTGACTTATAGTTGGCTGTTACAAAAACCCACCACGTTCTGCTGCCTGGATTTCATCAGCTATAGAAAATACTAGCATTAAAACTATGGAGGAAGTTTGAAGATATGAGCAAATCTTAACCTTATAGGCAACTCAAAAGAATTACTGCATTTCGAAGACCAGTAGGCAAGATAATAAATACCCCTTGCAGATGAGAGGTATGGTGAGGTCAATTCTGAGAGTTGAAGAAGAGGTTCAGTGGAGCATGGAAAGGTTCAAGAAGCTCTTTCTTTTCCTGACAGTCTGGAGAGATGCAGGCAGGATGAAGGAACACCACTTCCACAGGTGAAGCCAAATAGCATCCCTGCCTAGATCTGAGACTAAGGCTGTAAAAATGCCAGTCATGCCATCATGCTCTCCTAGGACTTCCCAGCTATATTTTTGCTCTACCTGGCAGCAGAGGAGGGCTAGTTTCTTGTACGTTGAACTCTATGCAGCTACCTGGTGGAGAAGAACAGCCTGCCCTCAAGTCTTCTACTGCATAAAAAAGGCATGCAAGGAGTGCAGAGCACCTAGTGAGAGGATGTGATTTCAGTGTGGCCAAGGGAAGCTGGCAGGTGACAAGGATAAGGCAGGCTTCATGTTGTAGCAGGAAGAGGTTTTCACAAGGTCAGGGAGTGCAATGCCAGTGAAGGGCCAGGAACAGAGTCTGAATCAGCCAGTATGCAGGGGAAGGTGGGGGAGATTGTAGAGCTGGGTGAGAGGAGAAAGGAAGAAGGGTAGTCCCTGCATCCAGGGAGGGACTTGTAAGATGGATTAAACAAAATTTTTATTGGATAGATAGAAAAGGTGGGGAGTTGCTTTTCTGCAGGACACAGGGAAGTGCTGCCTGTAACACGTTACTCCTTGTCATCTGATAGCTAAGGGCATGTATCTATTCTGCACTGCAGAGAGCTGTAATAAACCTGTCATGGTCCACACATTTCCACTACACACAGGCACTGGGACAGAGCTTGGGCCACTGTCTGCTTTTCTCATCCATGACTGTGTTCAACTAAGCTTATTTGCAGCCCCTGCCAACAGCAAAACATGGCCAGGAGGATCAGTCAGCCAAGACAGTTTCCTCCTTGGACAAGTAAGCCCTCCTCTGTATGACTGGACAGCACAGGTATGGCTGGGAACAGGTATGGCATCTTGGGAGCATTTATAAAATACTTTTGCCCATTGCTGAGCCCTGAACTTAATACCAGTGCAGTTACTATCAGCATCTGCCTGCCTCGTCTATCCTGTTGATAAGTGAGCCAGCCTATGTAAATTAACCACAGTGCAAACATCCCTTCCCTGTTGTCCTTGTCACCTCAGAGCTTCTGACTGACCCAGAGTCCCCAGGACATGAGCACTGGGGGGATGGAGAGAGATGAAGAGGGAGAAGAGAACAAGGGATATTTGAGGTGGGTCACTTGCAAGGGCACAGGCATGGCCTGGGGCAGCGGGGAGGTTGGAAGGAAGAACAGGAGTGCAGCGAGGGGGAGGTGCAGGTGTCAGTGAGACCTCCTCCAGATGAACACCACATTTCCCCCCAGCAGGCACCATCACCACCCAGAAGACATGTCTCGGGGAGAGAGATGTAGCAAGGCTTGTTGTGGCTGCAGGGAAAAGCAGGAGAGGGAGAGGGAGACACTTACACGGCCTGGGATGTGCTGAGCTGGCTGCTGTCGCACCTTCGCCTGACCCCCCAGGCTGCCCCCGAGCTGGACGGCTGAGCACGGCCTGTCTGCTGGGCCAATCTGGAGTGGCGATGACATGAATGAAACAAGGAGAAATACTCCGAGTAGGAGAAACAGGTCATGCTGAGGCAGAAGCAGAGACACACATGCACAGAGACAGAGCGAGCCTGCCGGTCAGGGCTTTGAATAAAAGCAGATGGCCACGGCTTGCTCTGCGCTGGATTCAGCTGCTCACTCGGCTCGAGTTTATTTTTGGCCCTCTGAGGAAGCGTCAGGGGATTCAAATGACCATATAAGACAACAGTGTGGTTAACCCTACCACCACCACACAGGAAGCAGGCACAAAGTGAGGGGAGGTGACATTCGTCACCTCCAAAGTGCCATGCAGACAAGTCAGAGGTGGGGGCAGAGGAGGATCCAGAGCCGCTGGATGTCAGCTCAGTTTCCATCTCTGCTCTCCCAGGTGGCAGAAGAGTTCAGCAATGCTACAGATTTGGTGCTTCAAGCCCAAATGTTTTCCCTCTGGGGAGAGGTCGGACACTGCTGGGCTGAGACAGGACAGATGATGCACAGAACTGCTAATGCTGCTTTTTGCCAAAATAGCAGGTGTCAAAGGACCTTCAACGAGGACAGGACCAAATGGCCAGGGAAGTCCTTATTCTCCTGTGCATCAGGTCTCTACAGGAGAGCTGGCTGGAGAGGTGCACAGTAACCACACTGAGAAACCACAGCCTTTGCTGGCAGCAGGACTGCTGGCCACACAGCATCCTGATTCCACACCTATGTCCATGCTTGCTGCTCATCAAATTGTCCCCAATTTCCCAGCCTTGGAAACCAAACAACCACAGGTGGTAATGAGCAAGGCATCAGAGGGTGGTCGAGTTATGAAAAGGGAGGAGGAACAGATCTTCAGTAACTCTCAGTTTATTAAGAAGGGGAAAACTAAAGTAACTTAAAAGATTAAAAGGATATTTCTCCTTGCTTTGGAGGTGACTTTGGAATCTATTCCCATCCCCCTTGAGAAATCTACCTTTTATAAAATGAAAGGGGAACAATGTCTGGGTTTGAAACTGTCAGCAGGTCTCTGTGACCACAGCTCAGTGTTGCAGGGGAGGGGGATGCTGCCACGATTTGGTGTCTGGAGTTGCTCTTGGTTAAGAGTGGTGTGCTTGAAGTCAGACTGATTTGAAATAATCACATCCTTTAAAAACTGAAGTATTTAACAGGTAGTCAGGTCTCACTGTTTTATATACCTGGGTTTTATGCCTCTTTTATGTTTTCTCATAACAAATGCTTTGCTCCCTCTCTGACAAAACCTAAGCTTGGCATACAGCGGGGGAAAGGAGCAGCTGGCTTTGGGAGGGCTTCTGTTGTTCATGAAAGCTTGTGGCTGTGCCCCTTTTTTTATTGCTTAAAACAGACAACATCAAGCAAATCCTCCTCTTGCTGCGAGCACGTAGATTGTTGACCTCATTGGATTTATAGCAGGCTCTGGCTTTGACACTAATGACAGACTCGCAGAGGAGCCGCCTGGCAGAGCTAATTAGAGAGCATGGGCAGGGACAGGGAACCTGCTTTGCCCTGCCGGCCAGGGAGCCTGCTTTCCTCTGCAGGGCAGGGACAGGGAGCCTGCTTTCCCCTCCTGGGCAGGGACAGGGAGCCTGCTTTCCTCTGCAGGGCAGACCCAGGGAGCCTGCTTTCCTCTGCAGGGCAGGGACAGGGATCCTGCTTTCCCCACAGGGCAGGGACAGGGAGCCTGCTTTGCCCTGCCGGCCAGGGAGCCTGCTTTCCTCTGCAGGGCACGGACAGGGAGCCTGCTTTCCCCACAGGGCAGACCCAGGAAGCCTGCTTTCCCCACAGGGCAGGGACAGGGATCCTGCTTTCCCCACAGGGCAGGGACAGGGATCCTGCTTTCCCCTGCAGGGCAGGGACAGGGATCCTGCTTTCCCCACAGGGCAGGGACAGGGATCCTGCTTTCCCCTGCAGGGCATGGACAGGGATCCTGCTTTCCCCACAGGGCAGGGACAGGGAGCCTGCTTTCCCCACAGGGCAGGGACAGAGATCCTGCTTTCCCCACAGGGCAGGGACAGGGAGCCTGCTTTCCCCACAGGGCAGGGACAGAGATCCTGCTTTCCCCACAGGGCAGGGACAGGGATCCTGCTTTCCTCTGCAGGGCAGGGACAGGGATCCTGCTTTCCCCACAGGGCAGGGACAGGGAGCCTGCTTTCCCCTGCAGGGCACGGACAGGGATCCTGCTTTCCCCACAGGGCACGGACAGGGATCCTGCTTTCCCCACAGGGCAGACCCAGGGAGCCTGCTTTCCCCTGCAGGGCAGGAACAGGGATCCTGCTTTCCCCACAGGGCATGGACAGGGATCCTGCTTTCCCCACAGGGCACGGACAGGGATCCTGCTTTCCCCTGCCGGGCAGGGCTCTGGGCAGAGCTCGGGGGGCACTCGCTCACCTTTGCCAGGGGTAGATGCGGTAGGGAGGGTTGTGTGGGCTGGCACGGCTTGGCGCGGCCGCTTCACCAGCACGGGCCACCAGCGACTTCTGGGGGCTCTGGGCCACTGGCTGAGCTGCTGTGTCCTCCTCCAAGCTCTGCTGGATGGCCATCTTTATCAGCTCATCTTCGCTCAGGCTGCTGTACAGACTGTACTCCTCGCAGCCTATCGTTTGTCTTTGAGTATTTGCTGCCGTCGTGGCCATTTTTATAATTCTTTGCTTTCCTGTAAAAGGAAAATTGTAATCATCAAAATCTGGAAAATGAAAAAAAAAAAACCTCAATTGTCTTGTACTGTCATTTGGGTCTGCCACTTAATTAGGCTGACCAGAAAACCCTTCAGAAATCCTTCACCAAAAATCCTTCATATTATCAGCTAAAATCTGCATGTAAAGTTAGTGAACTATCTCCCTTCGATTACACAGAAATAACTGGTTTAGCTGGTGTTTAAAAAGGGGGAGTTGTTGCAAGCAAGGCAAGTTTTTATCTGCTTATTCTAGTTACCACATCTCAAGAGAAAAATAGGTAAAGGAAATCCCCTTAAGATTAAAGAGACAAGTTTTTGAATTTTATTTAGGAGAAGACCAATGGAAATCTCTTTTTGTTTGTTTTATTTTTTGCTGTAATTGAAGGAAATTAAGGGAAGAGGTTTTCTCTTTGCTGGTTTTCTGTAAGTACAGATTCTCCACCATGAAGTGCAAAGAGGCTTTGCAATTTTTTCCACCTTATCTGGAGATCTTCAAGCAACATACAAAGCTATGCTTTGAAGTGGCTTTGTTTCACTTAGCGAGGAGAGCAACACCACACTGGTCTGTTTCACTTCTGATTTTTTTGCTTTTTCACAGAACAAAGTTCAAGGTCATGAGTGAGATGCGAATGAGCGAAGTGGGAAACATTGGGCACACTCCGCAATCACAGAATGACTGTGAACCACCACTGCAGGACTCTAAAAGGCAAAGACAATCAAAATGTTGCAGAATTTCCAGCAGTGATAGGGAAGTACCGATACCATGAATGGTACAATGCTCTAGCAGGATCTCATTTGGATGCCAGAGAGCACTCTGGCCATCAGTGTTCAAGGGCTAAGGGTTTATTTTATGGGAGGAGGTGGAAAAGCTTGCCTCTTTAAGAAGATAACAGCCAGTGCAGAATAGGTTTGATTTTATAAGCACTGAGCAAGAACTGTGTAAAATAACAGGGGCCACTGGGGTGAGGGGAAATGGGAACAAGCTGCTCAGGAGGACAGGGACATGACAGGGGAGGACAGGGGCCCAGCAGGAGAGGACTGTGGGGACATGCAGGAGCAGAGAGGTGAGGGGCTGGCTGAGCGTACCAGGGCAGCTGCCAGCAAAGCTCCCTGTCCCCACCCTGGGGCTGCCAGTCCCTGTCCCATCAGTGCCACAGCAGGGTTGGCCTTCAGCTCCTCACAGCCCCTGCTCTGCCCAGGATCAGCTCCTGCTGATGTGGGCCAGCCAGCAGAGCCATGAGCGTGGGGCCAGCAGAACCACCCAGCTCCCCACTGCTCAGGAGCTGCCTCAGGGGAGCTGTCAGCTCCCTTGCCCTGCACAGCTGCTCTCCCCACCCAGTACCCAGCTCAGCCTGGTTTCCTGGGCATTCACAGTGAAACCAGAGGGGTCCAGCAGGCCACAAGGCTCACACCAGCAGGAAAGTGCCCTGCTGCAGCAGCCCCTGCTGCTGTGTGCACAGCCACGTCCTGACCTGGAGGAAATGGCAGCTCCCCAAATACAGTTTGAAGAAATTGCAAGAGCTTGAATCACTCAAGTAACTTAAAATCTTGGATTTAGGCTTTTTGCTTCAGACATGGTGATATTTCCCACATCAACAGCCACTTCAGGGTCTAAGCCCACTCCAGAAAAAGTGGGAAGACTTCAGGTTAAAGGGAAGCCCAGCAGATTTCAGACTGACATTATGACTTTTAACAACAGAGGATGTATTTTACAGCCATGAAAAATGCCAAAATAAAACCTTCAATTGCTGTAAATAATGCAAACCAGTTTTGGTGGGGTTTTTTTGTTTATCGGGGGTTTTTTTTTCCCCTTTATTTTCAGCCAGATCTGTCATGACTGCTGTTGCTTCCTTTTTCCAGTTGGTGCCTCAGTTCTGCTATGACCCTTGCTGTCCCAAAGATCCAAGCCCAGGCATCACCCTGCTGACAGCCTCCCTGTGTCCCCACTGCTCCAGTACCTGCCTTTGGCTGCTCTCCAGCAGCTCTTGGCTAGGAACCATGACACAGCTTTGCTTGTCCAGAAGTTCTGCTGCTGTTGGGCTTGCTGAGCCCCTGGCATGCTGGGCAGTACTCCCACAGTCTCAGCCTAGGAACTCACGTGGTGCCTGGTGAGCTGCAGATGTGTGGAATCACCGGCTGGAGCTGGCAGGAACATCCAGCAGTCGTCCGCAGCATCCAGCACTACAGTGCCTGAATGTAGGGACCTGGCCCCAGTGGTGACTCAGAAACTTAAACAAAGCCGTCAGCAGGGAGGGCAGGATCTGATCTTAAGCTCCTAATGGAGGTGATGCACAGTGAATCCTTGGAGAAGGCAAGAATGGAGATGAAGCTGCTCCCCTCTGAGGACAATGTGAACCAGTGCAGGTGGGGACAGATCCCTCCTCTGTGTCCCCCCAGTCCCATTGCCATCATTCTCATGGCAGTGAATCCATTGCTGCTGTGATCTGAGCTGGGTGTTGCAGTGCCTTCTGTGGGAGCCTGGGCTTTAAGTACTGTACAGAACACCTCTGCCAACACAGCTCCACAGCCTGGCACAGAAGAGCTAACTGATACAGCTGTGCACCACATCCCAAATGGATCTAGGTATAAAGGCCCATTCTGGACCTTCTTCCCCTCCCTCCTTTTGTTTCACACGTTCTTAAGGCAAAGGGAGCAAAAGGGAAGATTTTAGATTTGTGGGGATCACTCCTATTTCATCCTCTTATCCTTTGTAGGGGTTAACTGGGTCCAACCAACTTGCAGAGAAAAGGGAGAACCTCTCCTGCGTGTTGGTGAGCCTCGCTAATCTAAATATTTTGACAGGAGTTCCATAGAGTGCAGAAACAACAGTGTTGGCTGCAGCTCCCATCACTGACTCATCCTGCAGGGAGAAACTTCATAGGGCTCAAAATAGAGAAAGCTTTCCATTCTGCCCATGGCACTGCACAGACACTGTGAAGGTGTACGGGTCACATCCTGGGCTGCAGGAGATTTTGGATCCTTACTGAGAGCCAGGGACAGCCTTGGCTGCCCTGAGCCCCTGCAGAGAGTGTTCTAGTTGGGCTTGAAGCTGTCCCTGCATCCCCCTGCTGCCTCCACTTGCTCAGACAAGTGTGTGTGTGCAGTTTGCCTGTGTGCTGTGACTGAGTTTGGCAGGAGGCAGGGCACATGCCCTCTTCCCTACAGCTCCCTGCAGAGAAGAGCACAGCAGAGCCACCACCGTCCCCTTCCACCTCAGGATGCTTCTGTGTGAAGCTGCAGGACTACAGGGCAGGGGCACAGGTCTGAGTTATGTCTGTGAGAAGCTGCAGTGAGACAGCTGAGCTGCAATAACAGGCTGAGCACATGCCCTTGGCTGGAGGCTAATGCACAACAGCCTAATTCAGTTTACCCTTCTTTCCCTGAGCCAAACTCAGTGGCATCACCTGGCAGTGGCCTGGCTCAGCTGACACAGCAGGGCTAAGTTTACCCCATCTGAGGCCATCAGTGAACTGCCAACCACGGACTTATAAAAACTCACTAGGCTAATGTGCTATAAGCTAAATATTTTCCACCTTCTGTAATGAAGGTATGAAAAAAAAATCTATATTTGTTGCTAGAAATATTTGAACAGGTCTGGATTAGTAAGATCTGGCCAAAGTGGTCTTTCTAAATGCATCTTGAATCTATTTCCTTGCTCTAAACAAGCTTACTGTAGGTTTAAAGTATTGGAATTAGATTTAAAAGTTAAATGCTGTGTTTATTCTTCATCCTAACTTCAGATTTGGGGGAGTATTTTAACATTTGGCTATACTCTGCATTTCTCTGGCAGCCCAAGAGCCCATCCTCACACACAGGTAGCACACAGCATCTACTGGGACTGCAGAACCTGATTTTTAAAGCTCTGGGTATAGGGCCCATATTACTTATTAGAGAGCGCTTTCCTTTCAGGTCTGATGGCTTCACTAGTGCTCTGTCTTGGCAGAGACATGTTTTGGGATTCTGCTGTCTGTGCTGCCATTTAGTAACTCAGTCTGACAAGATCTTCTGGAATCTAAACTTACCACCATTTCCACATAGTGTCTGATCTTGATTTTAATTTTGCCATCCTGATTTAAGTGAGAGTTAATTCAGATGTGTAATCAGGCCTGTGCCATACAGAGGCAACTTAGATGCATCCAGTGACCAGAAGGTAAGGTTGGAAATAAAATACTTGTGCAAGGAGCATGCTGTGACCTTCTAACCTGTGTTGATGAGCAGCTGTACCTGGCAGATCTCTGAAACCAAAGGTACTACTCACAAGGGGGACTACTAGTAATCACCTACACGATGGCAAAAGCCAGAGACAAACACAATTAGGTTGCTACTATGTTCAGACTACAAGCTCTGTCAACACACTGCTTAGGAGAATGGGCCTCTGATCCCTGATGCAACGTAAATAAGGATTACAGCTGGCTTTGAACATGCAGAACCGTGCAATTCAATACCATTAGCATTTGAAACAACTGGTCCCCGTTGATACCACTTCTTTAAAGAAAAGCTTAGCCCCCCCCCCCCCCCTCAATAGATCCCAGGCAGCAGAATTAGCAGAATTACTTATTTCTGTCAGAGAAGAATGGCAGGTAAGTGACAAGGTCATTAAGGGAACAGAGCCAGACTTTGCCTGCCTTTGCGCTGAGTTTATTCCAGTCAGCTTGTAACTGAATACAGAACCTTGTTATTTATGGCTCAGGGTGCAATAAACCACATTTGTGAAAACATAACCAAGTCTTTGGGGGCTGCAAAACAGAGAGAAGAGGAGCAGCTTCACATTTTGCCTTTTGCGAGGAATGGTTGAGCTCCTGCTTCTGCAGATCCGTGTTTGCCTTTCACATGTTTGTCTTTACTTCTGAAAGCAGCAGGAGCACACATGGGGGAAGGCACAGAGGCTGGACGTTTTCCCAGCAAACTGAGCCTTACTTCAGCTTTTACTGTGGCACCTTTCAGCTCAGATCCTCCGTGGGCAACAGAAACCAGACTGACTTTCACCACTTAAAGTGCTTGCATTTTTGCTGCATTTTAGATCAGTTTCCTGATAAACCTTTGCAGTTTTCCAAGGGTATTATATTGGATAGTTGTTACAAGGAAGCAGGTGATTTTTTTAAAAACAGAAAGATTTCAGTGCCCATCAGATCTGCCAGAGCTGAGACATCAGAAGGATGACACCTCAGCTGTCCTGCTGCGGCAACAGGCAAGGATTCTTAGTAGTGACAGTTTATGCAAACCACTCAAGTTCTAGCCCAGTGCTGAAGGAGCAAAGCCAGGCTTCCCAAAGGAATCCTCTGAGTAAACAAATCCCCATGTTCAGCCCCAGCTGTCAAAACAGGTCACCTATCAGCATGGCATATGCCCTGATGCCACCAAATCATGATTCTGTGCAAATTCTTTACTGGAAATCATACACCTGAAAGCTCTTATTTCTTCTCAGAACATATTAATTCAAACAGAAATTAGTGCAATATTAGCTTCATGTCAAGCCAACTAGAAATTTAAAAATTAAAGAAATTATTTGCTGATGTAATCTTTTCTCTTTCACACTGTGCCTTGCATGCTACATTCTACCTCAGTATCTTGTAGTTACAGCATTGATTTCTGAGCAAGATATTCTAGGGACAAAGATACAGGCACCACCTGCGAGTAAAAGGAAAATAAGGAAATGACAGAGCTACTGTTCTGTTTAACAGACAGTGTTTTATGGCATATTTGAAAAAAATACCAAAGCCCAAAACAAACAAAAGCAAATCACAAAGCTCCCAAGACTGTTAGGGTGTTAGGTTACAAACTGCTGTAGGAATAAATATTTGCATAGACATAATGAACTGAGAGATTGAAAGTACTTAATAAGTTCAAAACATGCAGATTTGCATTACCTTTTTGTTCTGAAATAAAAGGATATAGAATAGTGTTGAAATGGGTTATCTCCTTGGTTAAGTCTTAATTCAGAAAATCCTCGCTGGTATTTGTCTCCCTGCTTTGCCTGGATGTTTCGATCAACTGCAGGACAGCTTTGAAACATGCTCACTTTGAAGCCTGGAGTTTATTTCTGGATCACCCCATGATCAGTGAATACAAGCCAAAATATAAGTTGTTCCCAATCTCAGATTTCCTGTTTGAAGATGCACAGCAGAAACTTGTACCAATCCTGAAGTTCTTCTTTGTTGCATTATCTGAAGAACTTCACTTCATCAACATCCTGGAGCTAAATGACACAAAGCTGACCTTTCTATTACATCATTATTTATTGTCCCTGACAAGTAGACCATATATGGATATGTTTCTGGAACCTAAAGAAGAAAAAAAAAATTGCCATATAATTTTCAAGTAAAATATGCTGTCCTGGAGAGTTTTATTTGCTTGGGGAGAAGTGACCTCCATTTACTTTTGTTTTAGCTGATGCTTTTTAAACAAAACAACCAAACATTACTGGGTATTTACTGATGTCTTGGAGTTCATACATTTTTAAGGCTGGAAGCTGGAGACTTCAGGATTCCAAAAGATGACAACAGCACTTGTGAACCTGTTCCAAGTAGTATTTTTAAGAGCTTACTAGTGGAAAAGGACTGCTCTCATACCACCTAAATGTGAACAATAGCCTCTCTCTCAGACTTCTCAAGGCCATAAATGTGAAGTGGTACACATCTTCCCCACATCCTGAAGAAGGCAAGCTGGCCAAGGAGGAGACAGCACTGATCCAGGGATGAGTTAGAAAAGAGTCAGGCACATATAGGAAAACTGACCCTTGGATCATCTGGGTCATGGGAATAATAGTGCTCACTTTGGGAAGGTTTCCATGTGTTTGTCCAGCTAGTACAATGAATGAAGGGAAACCATAATAATAGGATATCAAAGTTATGCCTATGCATTTTCCTTCAGCTCCTCTTTCACTCATTTCCATGGCAAAACATTGCACACACCGAGAATAAAGCCTAGAGGGAAGTGGGTCTGGAGCCCTTTCTGAGTACCTTGTGGAGGCTCAGGTTCACTGAAGGCACCCTGTCAATGCATGAACACCCCCATCTAAGGCTTAGCAAGAGCAATCTTAGAGGGAAAAAACATAGCAAGAACATATCATCCACTGATATATGATTCCTTTCAACTAATCTGCTTTGTTTTTAGAGTCTTTTAGGACCAGCATCATTCCCTCTCTGTGCTTGCTTCTGAATCCATCTTGCTCCAGCATGATATGGTGAGTACATGGCACATCTTCCTTCCCTGCTGCCTGAAAAACGATCTGCCCCTCATATCTAGTGCTGGGACTGTTCTGTCCAAAGTTAAAGTCATTCAGCAGTTACTGTGACAGACAAAAGGAGCCCTGAACGTCATCACCAAGAGTGTGATAAACTCTTACACCCTTGACAAGATGTCAGCCAACCCTCTGTGACTTTTAAACAACACCCATTGCTTTTTTCCTCAATACTATTTCAAGATTGTAACTAGCCTTGGCTTAAAACCATGAGCATCTCCCACATTTAACCCTTCTGCTTGCTTTTTGGCAATATCTCACCCTTGATCACTGAACTCAGGAAAAATTGCTGATACTGTGATGCAGGTTCATGCTTGGCAAAGGCAAAGGTGTCTGGGTTTTCCAGGATGGCCTGTTTGATTATGAAAAGACATTGGGCACTCGAGGTCCCTGGGGCTATGAACATTGCAGGAGGCTCCCCATGCCACTCACAGCAGGCACACTGCATTCCCTTCCCTCCCACGTTTCTGGCCTTCCTTGCAAAACTCTGCACCCTTGATGTATTTGAAGCTGCTATGAATGCTGATGCACCATTTTCCAATAAAAGCACAGGACTCTGCTTCAGAAGATCTATTTTCAGATACCATTAGCTCTCCCTTTTGTCTTGAGTAAATCATTTAACTCCTCTGTGCATCATTTTCTACATTAGTGAAGTGGAAATAATCAAATGTATTAACTTCAGAGAACAGTCCAAAATTCCTTGTAGATGGGAAGCGAATGGGAGTACTTATATGGATAGAGACTGCTGAATAAGACCTTATTTAATTACTATCTGTGAAATCCTCAGAGACAACCTCATATAAGTTTGAATTTTAATTACAGAAATAATACTATACAGAAATGAAATCATACATTTGGGAGTTGATTTTTTTTCCCAATAAAACAATATTGTGGCTTTATTACAACACATCCAAAGCATAATAATAACAATCATGATTTATTAGCATTGCATCAGATTGGCTAATATTTCCCCTGGGGCATGCAAAGTTACAGATCTGCATTTTCAGCTTGACTCTGAGACATTTCAATAGATTACAAATGTCACCTGCAAAAATAAATATGTAAATTTCCACTATTTTCTGGGACAGATTTCAAACTCAGACACTGCATATTAGATATGTTCCTTTAAATAGAAGTGATGGAAATGGCCAACCCATGCTGATGGGGGGGAGTCAGCTAGGGTCTCACAAACAAGGCACAGTAGAAGAGATTTGAATCTGGGAGGAGAAAAGAAGGATGACCATGTGAAAGCAAATGGAATAATAATCAAGATTGTTTTCCCCTTCATATTTCCTCAAAATAGCCAGAAGAAGCCAGTTAGAAAAGCACATTTAAAATTTCTTTCCTTTGTCTCTACTTCCATTAGTTGAATTAATTAGCCTGTCATCACTACTAAGCCCTTCAGCTCTACTAAGCTACACAGCTGAGTCTGGCAGCTGAGGCTGGAGGAAGAAACAAAGTTGGTTTGTGCATCCCAGGAGACCAGTGAGCTTGTTATGACTCACTGTGTGCAGAGCTGCCACAGATGTGCCTTCACGTGATGAAGGTGAGAATGGGCACCAGCACAAACTGCTGTCCATGGCCTGTGTCTACCAATGGTGACTCATTGCTGCATCCAAACACTTGGCACATGTGTGGCTCTTCTGAAAGGAAAAAAATACTGACTAGTTCTGGTAGTAACAGTTCCTGCACAGAAAATCCTCATAATACCTTGCCTGAGAACAGAGTATGTCTTTGTGCACCAGTTACCTCTAACCGTTGTCTTGTTACTTACATCTGGTCTGAGGTTTTTCCTGCAGAAGGACAGCAAGGTATTTTGAGTGGCACATTTCCCTAAGTGCACAGAGCTAGAGTACACATCCTTTACCATCATATCCAGTGAGCAGAGCTTTGCACTCAGGGTTGCCATGCTGTGCTTCCATCGGGCAGTCCCAAAGATTAAATGCCAACACCAGAACCACAAGCACATCTCCTGTGCCTCCTGCTACACAACCCACCTTCAAATAATGAGAATATAGAAACTCCCACAAGAAAAAATGGTTTCAATTTCCTTTGCAAGAACTAATGATTGCTTTGGCTACAATACCCTGAGAGAGGAGAGGAGCCAGAGGAACTTGTATGGGAAAAGGTGCAGGAGGTCATGCATGCCCAGGGGTAATGAATATGATATACATTATTCCTTACTAATGTTGCTGCCTAAATACTTCTTTGATGGAAAGATGTAGCTGTCTTGAGATCATTCTACCATGATTATATTTCCCCTTTCAGGAGGAATTTATTCAGTTTCAGTGGTTGCTGTCACACATCCTGAATTAGGGTAGACTTTGCCTCAGTGCATGACTTCCACCTCTGCACAGTAGCTCCTCACAGAAAATTTTCCCTTCCAAACCCAATCAAAATGAAGTCCTCACTCCTCTGGAAATGTGACATGAGCACAAAGGGGAACACCCAGTATCCAGGTCCTAAGACCACTTTTAGGTATCCAATGACTCAGCCCTGCCAGTGAGCTTTGTAAGAGTGTACAGCTACTACAGTCAATGCCACTCTGCAAATGTCACCATAAGGTCACATCCACTGACTCAACCTGAAAGAAGAATCAGTCAGAGGGAACATGAAAATCTAATATGAAGTGAACACAACCCAAAGACTGTATAAACAAATGCATGTTCCTTGGAGGAAGAGTGAAATCACAAACATTATCATTTAGTTCTCTTTGCTGTGCAAATATAATTTATGTTATAATGTATGTTAGTAAGAATTCTAATGGAAGACTTGCATTTACCTTGACCTTTACAAAATCCACAAAATTCAGAGATATTGCTGCAATCCCAGGGCTCTGAGGCTCCTGCAGGGGAGCAGGAGGATGGGAATGGCAACCTGAGACACAAGCTGCTGTGAATATCAAAGGTCCTGGGAAAAACAGTGTCTCCAAATTGATGGAAAGATGAAAACCAATTTTTATGGAAAACAAGTTTTTAATATGTTTTAAAAATGAATCCTTGGATATATGCAATGGCTGTTTACTTCTCTGTTTAGTCTCTTAGGATAGTTTATTAACAAAGTCTCTCTTGGAGTTTTTCTGTGGTACCCTCTAATTCCTTTCAGACTGATTTGCTTTTAACTGCTGTGCCTGCTGTGTGCAGTAAGACCTATTGCATGGCTCTCCTCTTCCTGCAACAACATGAGAGGCTTTCTGCATATGGATCTGTCTTTGCTTTACTCTTGCCACAGATAAACAGACCTCAAAAAACAAAAAATGTCCCTGCCTAAATTCAGCAGCTTGCAGTAATGTCCATAGCTTCTACCACAATGAAGTCCAAGGAGTTGCAGGTCCCTGTATGCTTGGAGGGAAGCTGAGGCAGGTGCTAGCAGAGAGGCAAGGCAGAGCAGGACCCTCCTGTGCACAGCCCCAGGGGAGGGATGCAGGACTCTAGAAAGAGGGGCTGCAGCCTGGCTTGGGATGGATGCTGGAGGTTGCTGCTGACAACTCATCTGCAAGGGACTCTGCTGCTGTGGAGCTCAGAGACTGAAAGCAAGGGGACACCACATCGATCCTGCTGTGCTGGCCCACTCCCCTGATGAGGTGGCCAGGCCTGGGACATGGGTGGTTGCAAGAGCAGCAGAGGCTCCAGAATAGGCTGTGCTAAAGGACACTGCACCAGCCTCTCTATTTACCCAGTGCTGGTTTTGTGTGCTGTCAAATTTGTATGGAATAAATACAATCCCTGAAGCCCTGGTCAAATGAACTGTCCTTTATATTGCCATGGAGAAAGGTTCCTTGTCCTGCACTGACTGAGCATGCAACCAGAGAAAAGCAGAGGTTTATGCCTCCTTTAAGTTCAAATCACAAAGCAACAGGTTTGATTCACAAGGCTGACATTTAATTATTTGCCCTACATCTCAGGTTAAATTTAGAGCTAAATTTAGAACAAGTGTCTGGACAGAATGTCATGACACCAGTGTATATCTGTTGCACAACATGCCATATGAACATGTAATGTTTAACTGGGTTAAAAATAACTGTACACATACCTAACTCAGCAGACTCCTGTACTCTGTCTACTGAGCTGGTAATTTTTCTGTTTCTGTTCATGCTTAGCTTTTTTTAATCAAGTATTAAGTGCTGTTTCATTGTAATATGGGTATGACAGTCCAGACAATCTTCAAAATTGATGTGAATGAGTAAATTAGAGTGAAGTTATGAAGAGTTTTTTCACCACTGAAGTGAGAGATCACTCATTCCTTAAGAGCACACTTAAATGGCTGTTAAAACTCCCACCTTAAGCCTAAAAGAGGACAGATTCTTTCAGAGTAACAAAGTAGCTTGCTACCTACAAACTACCACAGGGCTACACAACACCAATCAATGTGGCTGAGTCAGGTAGACCCAGATCTCCATCTAAGCACCATCATCTTCCTTGTGCTGTGTTTGGAGATCATGGCTCCAGGAAAAACCACACCTGTTTTACAAGTGTCAAAACCACAAAGTGAGATGGAAAATTTGTTTAAGACCTTTATAGATAAGATGAGAACAGCACAAAAGCACAGATGAGGGCTGGAGTAAAGAGCTGATGCTTTGATGTCACTGAGAGCTGTAACAATAAGCAGAATGTATTTTCTGTACTTGAGCTGCAGCTGCACTTCTGTTCTTTGGCATTAATCTAGACCCAGCCTGCTGCTGAGGACAGGTTAGGGTGTTTTCACCAGGCCTTGTCTGCTGGGGCTGCAGGTGCCTCAGGCATGGGTGATGACCAGTGCTGCCAAATTCTCCTCCAGTTCCAGGAGCTGGCAGCCTCCATGGCTGCCTGCTGAGGAAACATCCTCGTAGGGCCCCAGCTCCACCCTGGAGCTGCAGCCTGGCAGAGGGCAGGTCACCAGGATGAGACAGAATGCTGAATGCTGCTGACTATCAAATGGAGAGGCCAACAGCTGCGCAAATCAGCTGTTGGTGTGCACTGAGAGCCCCCAGGCAGCGTGCAGGGCGGCTGAGCAGGCACTGGGGAGTGCCTGTAGCTGAGCAGGGAGGGAGTATTGTTTCAAGGCCCAACAAGTGGGATACAGAGAGTTCCCGGGGTCATGAGGCTAAAGGTGGGGGCAGTTGTCCCAGAGCTGATGGGAGCCTGTGCAGGCTCAGTCTGGGGACAGGATGATCTATCACATCCTGGGCTGCTCTGGGTACTGTCTGATCTCCTCAGCCAAAGCTCTCACCCTCAGGTGGGGCCGTCCTTTGGGACCAGAGCAAGGAACAACACCATGTCAGTGTAGGGAAATGTATCCATCTACTTTGTGCTTGCTTTCTGGATACCACAGGCATGCCAGCACAGCACCTTTCAAAAGTGCTCAAATAATTTCATTTTTTTTTCCTTTAATGAGTGATTTCCTTTTGACCTGAGATTGTGAGACAAGATAGGGTGTCTTAAACTATTCACAGTATATATGAGGGTACAGGCAGGATGTCAAAGATATTTTCTCTGAAATGCTGCAAAGACTGAGTCATTTCTTGGTTGGCACGTTCTATTTTTCATGAAAATGGTTTTGCTTTCTCTGCTGCAATTGTACATCATGTCTGTCACATCAGTTGTGGTCACTAATATGTGTCATGGGTTAACCTCTGACATAATCTTATTTTCTGTAGCTTGGCACCTAAAAATCAATCAGGCCAGTGGGCAGCTTAAGTGGAGCCTATAGGCTGACCCTAACAGTGCTAGTTTGGGAACACTTGCAAGAAACTTTGGTCAGAATAAATAGTTCCCCACGGAGACATCCTGCCAGTTCATGATGACTGGTTTAAGCCTTCAACACTTGGCACTTTGCAACCTCTCCAAAAATTTTTTTTGGTTATTTACTCCTCAATATTCTTGTTTTCATATAACACCAAACCCAAATACAAACCTTGCTTGTTGACATTCTGAAACAACTGGTCCCAGAGCCTCGAATAGCATATTCCTGTGCTATTGTTGTCAAACTTCTGACAACCTCTTGCTGTGTACCAGTGAAGACCTACACGTGGTTGGACCACCAGGAGCAGGGACCTCACTCCCTGTGCATGCTGGCACTGTGGGTCAGGCCCGAGGAGAAAGCCAGGCTGCAAACACCAGCCCAGATCTGAGTCACACGGAAATGACACCGAGGTATGCTGGAAACACAGAGGTCAGGTTGCACAGGAAGCTGTGGTTAGCTTTAAAACATAGCCAAAGGGAAAAAAATAGTCCAAAATGTCATACATGCACCAAGGCTTCACTTTTTCAGGCAGCAGCTCTTAATGAAAGTGCTGGCAGACTCACCGGGGCAGCACATGGCAGCAGCAGAGCTTGAGACACATTTGTGTCTGGCAAGAACCAAAACACTCCTTCCTATCTCAAGAAAAAGTGATTGATAGTGTAAATTTTCACCAGTTCTATTAAACATCTGTGGGTACTGATTCACTGCTTAGGATATGAAGAGGAGTGGAGTGTTTCATAGTATTTTTATTTTTTACAGAGGAGGAAAAAGGAGGATTTACCAGAAACCACTGGAGTAAGTGAAGGGTGTTGTCCTCATTACTGATCTTTGTAATTGCAATCCATACCACATGTTTGGCCTGAGGATCAGTTTGTTTCTGCTCTGCATCACATCTGTGTAACAAAGCATGGAAACTAATATTTGTTTACTGGTATGCTCAGGTGTAAAGTCATAAAGTCACCCCAGGACAATTGGTTCAGTACCAGGGAAGCTGATGGAGTCACACTGGAGTAAGTGAGGACAGAGCTGTCAGCCAAAACCCCTGAAGGTCTCATAATACACTAGAAATAGCACACATAAATATGTGAAGAAATAATAGAACAACCAGGCATCACCAAACTTTCTTTGCCTAGGATAATTATGTTTTGTTATTTATGAAAAACTGTTATTGTCTCTGCTGACCCTCTGTCAGGAGACACATGAATAAGGACTCTCTCTCTTCGTATGTATATGTGCACATGAACAGATATTTTACTAAAAATCTGCTGTACTTGGGTAAAGACTGAAGTCCTTTACCCGAGATATCCATCACAGGTACAAATTAATGTGGCAAGAGAATAGCTGGGGAAAATAATGCAGAAGATATGGGCTTTCTCCAGCTTCTTTCTATAAAGAAATTGTTCATATAGTTAAAACTCTACTTCCAGACAATTTCCATCTGTCCTTGCTGGAAAACTGACAAACAAGGGCAGAGAACACACATTTTTGCATTTACTTATGTAAAGAACAGGCAGATCCCTAGGTACTATAAATCAGTACCGTCCTGATTATTTTAATGGAACTGTACTTACTTGCTTCCAAAGTAAGTGGTGCTCAGGCCCAGGAGCACAAGAATCACTTCAGGGAGAGGCAGATGTTCCATCAAGAGATTTTTAAAACTGTGCCTCAGATCAGCGAAACAACAACACACAAATGGTGCACACTGACTTGCAGTATGAATTTCTCATGACACATTAACACTTTTCCTTTTTGAGCTCCAGATCAATATCCTATGTTGGATAAAAACAGGCAAAAAGACTTCAAGCTCTTTCAAGGCGAGTAAAAAGGTCTTCACTGATCCCATGTGGTTCAGGGTAATTTATTGACATTCACAATTGCAAATACACCTGGAAAGGACCTGAGTCTACCACTCTCTCTGAGCCAGGCATCAATGCAATATAAAAACAGGTGTGCATTCTGCAGGTGGTTAGGCTGAATTGCAGTAAGCAGGAAAAAGAGTTCATTGTAGGGAGTGTATGTTTCTGTTTCTCTACCACCTTGAGTGCACAGATCAGAATTCTGTACTGGTTAAGCCTCCTTAGGAAAAGATCATCAGAAAGGTTAGCAGCACAGTATGCATATTATCAGAGAACCAAATGAAATGACATCAAAATAAAGCTACTATTCCATATAACTAAAATGGCATAAACCAGATAAAAGCATGGGGCTCTGCACCTCTTGCTTGTTTCATACAAGAAAAACACACTTTGCTGTGGAAATTAAACAAAATACTGCTGAGACAACTTCCACTGGCAGGAAGATTTAAAAAATAGATAAAATTCATGTACCTCTGTACCTGCTGCAGTAAATATGCACAATTGCACCAGAGATGCAAAGAGAGGACTAGGAACTGTGTGAAAAAAGGACAACATCAAGAAAGTGAAACACCTTCTGAGAAATCAAAGAAATCTTATCCCAGCCCTCCAATTTTATTTGTAGCATTTGTATTTTGAAGCTATCCTCAGAACTATATTGCATATCCTCGGATTATATTGCTTTTTTGCAGTTGATTTAGAAGCTTTCAAGCTGAGAATTCAGCAAGGAAGGGACATTTTCCCAGATAAGGGTGTTAGCATGACTTGGCAGGTCTCTGCATAGTGGCATGCAGAAGAAATATTTGCCAGGGTAGGCCTTGAGGTTTGTGATCACCTGGCCACCATCTCTGCCTGGCCATGGCCAAGGCTGCTGGGGGAACAGGTCTGTGCCTGTGGCCAGGAATGTGGCTCCCTGCAGCCCCTTTCAGCAGAATGATTGAGTAGTAACTTTCCTGTTCACACAAAGACCTCTACCTGTACACTCTATCTGTATAGCTAGTGTTGTACATTTATGGGTGCCATCCCAGAACAGAAAAGCAAACTGGAATGATGGCAGTAGGCACTGACTGAAGTTAAATCTGTTTTGCATCATGGAGAAGTGAGATTGTAGAAGACAGTGAGGTGATCATCATTGCAAAATCAGAATTTATGGAAAATAATATGGAGTCAATAAAAATTAAAAGAGAGAGCAACATCATGCATAATAGGACACATATGTGCACAACTGGCTAACTCAGCACCAGAGAAGCTTAGGGCAGACCTGGGAAACTGAGTATGTGCAGCTGCTGCTCATGCATTGAGTCCATCTAATCCATCCCTCAGCCACAGTGTGCCCACCACTGTGGTATCTATTTACACAGCACAGAGCTGTGGCAAACATGCACTGATCTGCTCTAAATTGCTGCACAACCCTACTTCCTCACTGCTTACACTGAGCTGACTTGTCCATCAGCCTTCTCAAAATGCTGCAAAAAGTTCAAGAGGCACAGTGCTTCCCACACGTGTTGGCAGCAGTTCTTTCCAATAGAGCATCTCTCCAAAAGAATCAGCAACATACCAGACATGCCCATTAGTTTTGCACATTTCAAGATCATTGTCTTGCAGTTTGCCTTCAAAGACACTCATCTCCAAACTTTATAACTATGAAAAGCATGAAATACATTAGATCACCTAAAGCATTTTGTACTGCACTAATCCTGGAACAGATTCTGTGCCCAGTGGAAAATCCATAGCTGGGCCCATGTCTCATTTTCCTTTTTGTAAGCCCTATGAGACCAGGTGCTTTCTCAGATATTCCAACCATCATGCCCATTGAATAAATCTCTGCAGAGTGGTTAGGACAAACAGTTCATTTGGAGAAAATCTTCAGGAGCTGTTTAGCATCGATCCATCCTGAAAGATCCATTCCAAAGACCATCACATTGAATTATACTAATAAATACACGTCAATCTCGCCTATCAGGACCTGGGCTCACAGATTTATAAAATTTCAAATCTTTGGAGTTCAACAGTGATGTTAAAGCAAAGTGGAATACAAAGGTTGTCATGTTGGTAATTTCTGTGTTGAATCCTCTGTTGGAAACCTCACCTTTCTCCATTGTGCAATATGATGTCATGTATTTACTGCCTGGCCCCTACAAGCAATCCTAAAGTATAATCTTTGCACCAACTTGTCAGGAAGCTGGACAGGTGTGTTTTTATACTCCCTCAGTCTCTATTTAGTCCACTTTGTCCTCATAAGGACCCCTGCCCACATGGATATTTATTTTTATAAAAATTCATTTCATATGCAGAATATCTCAAAGTCGAGTCATCTCTGTAAACACTCAGACCAAAACTCCTTTGGCACTGAAACTGCTGATGCCAGAGCAATAGAAGAGACTCTTTCCTTTGTCTCAACACAACCCTTCCTCATCTTTGCTATCACGCAGTGCCAGCCAGAGCTGTGTGGTTGTATGCCATGACAATGCACCACATATCACTGCTATTATCAGGATCATGGAATCAAGAATCACAGAATATTCTGAGCTGGAAAAGACCCACAAGAGTCATCAAGTCCACCTCTTAGCTGAATGGCCTATATAGAATGCAAAACTTGCCATTATTTAGCACCATATTCTGACCAACTGAGCTAATCTGTATTAGGAAAAAAATCTTGCAACTGCAAGCTGGTATTTTTCATGCAAAGTCTGACTCAGAAGCAAATCTTGATCTGTTTCCAAACATGCAGTGTAATCTTTATTTTAAAAAAATCTAATAAAATAAATCAGATTTCATTTTACATTTTCATTAAACTTGATTTTGAACCTAAAAGATATGTTGAAATAACAAAAAACACTGAAATGACCTTGCTTCATAAAATTTTCCAAGTTCTGTAATTGCTTCTGAAACCAATCAATCTATATAAAAATCAGAATACTAAACTTCCCTGTTATCAATTCAAAATTGTTTTAAGAACTTTTCAAGCCATCACTGCATTGAGTATGCCCAGGACAAATGTACTATAGAGAAGTAGATGCATCCTGCTCTCTTCTCTTCCAACTAACCTGATTATAACACCAATTCCCTTTTAATTTGCATTAGCATCACTGAACTCATGACTTGGCCAAAGAATTAAATAAGGATGTCTCAACAGAAAGTCAGTAACTAGGGATATCATAGAAGGAAAAGATGGTGCCTCATTCACCTGTTAAATGCAGCATTTTGTTTCTCTTGTGCCAGAAACAAACTTTTATTTTAGTAAGTCTTTTAAAGACTAACAGTGGGAAAAGGAAATGAGGCAGCACAAATTACTGAGCAGAAACAGAATTGAATGAAATGACAGAGGGAGAGAAAAACTGATATCAGAGCTTGAAAATTGAGATCAGGTAGGGCTAAGCTCACTCTGCCACAATATCAGATTGTAACACAGGGCTGCCTCTGACAGTCTCATCTGATACCAGCTGATATCCTGCATGTCTGTTGTTTCATCTGTTCTGTTAGTAAAATAAATCAGCACAATGCTACAATATTGGTAATAGGAGCAAGGTACTAAAAGGGACTCATTGCATCTTTAGGTCTTGTCCCTGCTGTAAATAAACATTATGCACAATCCTCATTCAGAATATAATGAGACCCATCAAAAAGGAGCAAGGAAATTTGGGTGAAACACTTTAAGAGGCTTCAAGAACAGCTGAGCTGGACAAGACAAATGCTGATTTAAACTGAAAGGGGGTTTGAAATTTGGGAGTTCAGGTTCCTTCTGCAGTCAGCAGGGATTAACCTCTGTTATCTAGCCTATTTATCAACAAAGCAGCTGCCTAAAAAATGTGGGTGATGGAATATTCTCTCCTCCTCCTCTAGTCATGACTTAAATACAGTGGCTCTTGACCATGATGAGAAGCCATCCAGGTTAAACCCCCAGCATATCAGTTGGTGATCAGCCACTTTTGATGGGGCTCAGGGATGAGCAATGAACAAAGCTGCTCATCCTGAGCAGTGCTGGGCATGTGGTGACACAGGGCCTGCAGCTCCCCAGAGGCTCCTGATGCCTGTGGGGGAGTGCTAAGTGATTTGGGTACCCCAGGTACCAGAGGGCTTTCAAGAGGCTGTAACTAGCAAGGACAGGATGCAAAGGGATGGTGTCCAACATGGCTCTAGCCCCAGCTCCTGTTACACCCAGTAATATATTGTTCAAAACCTCTTTCCACTGATTACAAGGTTCTCTTTAATTGTCTCATGGTCCTTTATTTCTTTTGCTGCCAACTCTATCCTTTAGCTCAGCTGGCTCTCCATTCTCCCTGATGTTATGTCCTTGCTTTATTTATAGAAAGCACTGGTATCCACTCTGGGATATTTTCTCAGAGCCAGCCAAGTTCCCGTTGTTCCAGCCAGGCTCTCTGCTCCCCTGCTCTGCTCAGATCTCCCTACTGCACCTGTGTGGTGTGAGGCAGCCTTTTGGGCACACTGCATGCAGTATTTGGGAGTAGATCTTATACATATCTAGTACCACAGGACATTAATGCTGGCTATTATTAGGTATTATGGTTATTAAAATTCTTTTTATTTTTCAGGAGACTGAACTGTCAGAACAGCTGGATTTCCCCCTCAAAGGATAGTTGTTTTATATAGTCCTTCAACATCATAGAAATTTTCTTCATGAGGCATAACAGGATTAAAAGCTCCTTTGACAACAAAAGGTCCCTTTAACAACACCTTCATTCTTACTGTTTGAGCTAACTCTTCTAGAATTGTCTTGTGTGTTTCTCCATTTTCTTTGCAGGCTGCAACAGCTAGAGAGGAAAATTGCTAAATACAAAATATATGAAGGATTTCCTGCTGGAAAACAGTGGCAAATTGCCTGACAGTGTTACTCCGAGGCACCTGCTGTCTCCTTTACTGTAATAACAGCAACTGGCAGTGCTCAGTTTGCTCCTGAGCTGGGTCTGGTTACCAGCAATCAGCTGTGCAGGGCTGTGCTGGGGTGCACCTGGCAACTGATGGCAGGAACAGTGGGGAGCCAGTCAGACCCACTCCATGGGCTGAGCCTCTGTGCCTGGGCAGCACGGCCAGGGGCAGGTAGAGGGTGAGAGAGACAAATCCCTTCAATGAGAGCAGCAGCCCAGTTTGACCCTGGGATCTGCATTGCCTCGTGGCTGGGAACTAGGAGCAAAAACTCCTGCAGCTGACACCAGCACAAGGGGCAGAATTCTTCAGTTTACCAATATAACTGTGCTTGGGAAGAAAGGACTGCATGGTGCAGCTCAGAAGCATCACCACAATTAATTGATGGTGTCCACTCAGGAATTGGTTTGGACCAAGATAACATGAAGTTGCTAAAAGGATTCACAAAGTGTGTGGTTCATTTCTGCCTTGCTGGGCTTGCTTTTGAAGGTGGGCTCTAAAGCATGCCTCTTGCACAGGGAGCTCTTAGACTGCAACTCCAACCATTTACCACAGGCAGCAGGTCTGCTGAGCTGCAGAAGTGGGCAGTGGTGCTTGGGTGGTTACACCACATTATCCCTGCAAGCACAGACTAGACTCAAAGTGACTATAAGCATCCTGAGCCTCCTGACCCCCTTGTTTCCCATTTCCATTGTTGGCTGTTAGTTCTGTTTTTCTCCTGGCTCCACACAACCATGGCACACTCAGGTGAGGCCAACCTGAAGAAAACTGCCTGGAAGAATTGCAATCTATATATGGCCTTGCTCAGCACTTTTCTCAGACCAACAGGCACATCTTCAGGCCCCAGACTTGGGTTTTGACTATGGTTGGTTTCCCTTGCTCCAGGTGGTTGTGAATCTTGCCCCAAAATGGCTCTGCAGCACATGCTTGCATGGGAACAACGTGGATGGGAGAAAGCCCTGAAATTCTACTTCTGCCCTTTTGTGAATGACACAGTCTGATTATTTCCACTTCTTTATTAGGGGATTAGAGCTGCAGTAGAAGAGGCTCCAGACTGTTTTATTGCTCAGTGTTTTTCAGTAAATTGGATGTGACCTCTGTAGCCCCATGCAAGAGGGTTGTGATATGTTTGAACTTTTATTACACTATAAAATGAAAACAGTCCTGCTCCCTGGCCCCCTCCCTGCCACGTCTAAGGTCAACTATGCTCTGTCAGCTTCTCCAAGCAAGAAAATCAGTCCAACAAGCTTTGATTTTTTATTCTATTGTTTTTATAACAAATATACTGGGGTCAGGGGAATATTTATGTTAGAAAGAGGGGGGCACCATCCAGTGGAGTCTGTTAAACACAGATCCAGCTTGCAGAAGGCTTGTTGGGTGTAGATAAATCCATTTGTGGTTTAATGCTGTATTTAAACACTCAGGTGATTTTCTTTCAAATAAATTCCCTGTTGTGTTGTTTACATACAAGTAAAAGACCTGTCTATCATTATCAAACTCCATAATCCTGCTGAATTACATAACCTTAGAGAAAATACATTAAATACACCTTTTTAAATGCATCTTAAATCCTACCTGAATCCTTTCTAGCCTTTCAGGTCTTTGGGTGCCCAGTCGAGTCTTAATCTGGAGTGATAATTTTGCACCAAAAGCTTTATCAGCCAGAGCTATTTAGCACCTAGTCAGGTGTTAAGCTTATAAATAGTTCATCTCTTGGCAACATTTAGACCTTGAGCTAAGAAAAGTCACTGGCTTGTTTTCACTATCAGGTCAAGTCTGTTTGAAGGTGTGGCCTATTTAAAGGACACAAAGTACCCATGCAGACATTTAAAAATCCCAAAACAACAAAAAACACCCAATTTACAAAAACCAAGCCAAAATCCAAACCAAATAGCTTTTCTTAAAAACCCATTTCACTCATTGGTGTGAATCAATTAATCAATCTCACAACGGATTGATTTCCTTGTTGGATCACTATTCAATCCCACTGTATTAATTCTCTATTGACGGAGGAGCATTTTACTTGGGAGAGAGTTTTCCTTCTTTCTGTCCTTATCACTGCATTTTACAGAGATTAAGTTCCCTGAGATTAGAAGTTTAAATGCCTCAGTAGGAGAGGTATGAAGTCCCACTCATTTCCCTGACAAAACTTTAACATGAAATCACATCACCTGCCTTGTTTTCTTACCTTTCACATTCTATGAGTAGAACAGGCTGTTTCCTTTTGCCAGACTTTCACCAGCACAGGCATTTTACATAATTTTCTCACCTCTCAATCTAGCTCATGCTTTGGACTCAGCAGGTTAAGCAGAATTCCCCCTGTTCAGGTGGGGGTGGGAAAGAAAACAGCGTGGTTTGTTTTCCTCAGGAGTCTATTTCAAGCCTCTTCAAAGTAGCAGGGAAACCTGCAGTTGCACCTGAAAATGTGAAACTCCCACATTTAAAAACTCACAAGAACAAATCACTCCCAATTTCCATTTTTGGAATTCTTCACTGTTCTGAGATGACCTTCAGATGCAGTAGAGGGGAGCAAACTGAGAGCTGAGACACAAGTGCTCCTAATCAGTCATCTTGAATCGCTTCTCACTACTAGATGCACTCCCCAAAAGTGAGATTAGGTTGTTATGAAGAGGTCCTGGTCCTTCGTGGACTTTGTAAGTGCAGTCACTTCCTGAGAGGTCCATGAGAATCCTGCAGGTAGAAACCTGTACATCAGTAGGATTTGGCTCCTACCATGACATGAAAGGACCATCATGTATATGGCATAGGTGGCACCTCTGTCCACTTTGTGTTTCATTTCTCTCTGTCCTTTACTGATTATTTGAAACGTTTGGGGACCATCAGGAAGCACAAGACTCACCTACAAACCTGATCTTGACAAAGAATTTAGTCATCCTGTCAGATGACCACAAAAATACCATGACTACAAAAATAGCATGACCCTGAAGCCAAGCCATGGGAACATGATACCGCAAAAATTGTAATGTTATTAAGCAGGTTATTTATGGTTTATAAGGTGGTATTTAGGTCGAGTCACACCACCTAAAAATCAAATGCTTAGTGGTGCTGAATTTCATCTTCTTGCAAGAATTCTTCAGACTTACATGCAACAGCTGAACAGGGGAACAGTTCTTCAGCTCCTGCTAACCATAAATATAAAATATATTTCCCTAATTTGAAAAGGGAAGAAAAAAAAATCCCTTTTGTCAAATGAGTGGTGTCAGTGGCCACTGCACAGTCTGGATACCATCCCTGTTGGAATCTCTCATGGATATCAAGTGGGTTCCTGGAAGGAGGCCAAGTGCAATCCAGGCCGTGGTGATACACAAACATGGTGACTGAAGCCTATTTTGAACATATGTTTACAAAATATTGCTACTGAGGCTGATTTCCATGATTAAAAGAACACTCATTATATTTTTGGTTCAATCAATCATCCTTATTTTTTATTTCAATTGGGATAAATTGAGAAACGATGCACTCACTGGGAGAGAAAGCAGCCCCAAAAAGCCCATCCCCACATCTTATCACCCTGGATCTGATCAATACTCCAGACCAGGTCCCAGGGAGGCTCCAGTGGTGCCCACTGGGTGTGGGCTGTGTCTGGGTGGCACTAAGCTCTTCACTGACCTTTCTGCTCAGCAATGGCTGAGTGCTGATGCCAGAGATGCTCGAGGTTCATTTTGGTTCATTTGACAGTGAGAGCTGGTCCTGCCAGAAGGACAGAGCTGCACCACCCTGTGCAGAGCCCTGGTGTTTGTGGAGCAGCCCAGCCTATGCTTGTCCCTGCCCAGCCCCAGAGCAGGATTGGCAAATTTGCAAAGACTCTTGGAATCACTTTGATAACTGGAAAACCATTTGGTAACTGGAAGCTGCCAGAGCCAGCAGTCACTCTGCAAGTGAGAGGCACAAGAGTGGGTCAGCTTGCTGTTCTCTTCATCCAGGTGCTGATGAATGAGTTTTCCCACTCCAGGAGAAGGGCAGCGTCTTGTGGAAACAAAACCAAAGAGCTACACACCACCCAGGTCATTACAGACAGCAGGTGAGCAGGTTGCACAAGGCCAGCCAGAGTCACAGGAGGAAATGGGGACAGGCACACAAGCAGAAGTGGCATTGGCCAGCTGCCAGAAGAAAGAGAGGATCTCCCAAAGGGATCTGTACTGGGCTGAAGCCCTGCTCTGTCAGCATGGGAAGAATGGCCTTTTCTGGGAACTTGGCAATCCTCAATTCTCTGCAGGGGGCAGAAATCCACACAGGGCTTTTGTGCTGGGGCAGAACCAGGAGAAAGTCAGGCTGCTGTCAGACACCCCGCCATAAGCAGCCCTGGCAAGGAGGTGGTATGTTCATCAAGCCTCAACATGAGGCAGGTAAGTAACAAACTTTGAGTATGGAACATCTGTGGCACACCTTCATGAGGACTGCACACACACCCCTGTCAGCTAAACCTCTGGGGAATTGCCCTGCTCACCAAAGCACTCTGGCAGCTGCAGTAATCCTCAGATTAGCAGCATTGCTGATGACAGCAGGAGTACAAACAACCAGGAACAAGGGGCTCCAAACTGTCTCTCTGCTCTCCCAGCAAAGGTACAAAGAGACTGGGAAAAGGTGACATAAGGCCATGCTTCAATTTCCTCACAAAGAGCAATATTTCTCCAGCTCTCACTTTTTCTCTGAAAATTAATAGATACATTAAACAACAGAAATACTGGGGGAAATGTGCTAAAAAGGGCTACATATCACCAGCAGCACAGGCACCTGTGCATGTGTGGTGTGCACATTGCACAAAGCCCATTATGAGTCTCATCTTGCTGCCAGTCTGCAACAAAAATAGTGCTGATGGGCTTAGCTCCTTTTAGGTTATCTGAAAACAGACAGGCCATCAAACCAGGACAGGGAGACATGTACTTTTTGGCTGAGATATGTCACAACATGTTCTTCAAAACTGATTTTTCAGAATTCAGCCCCTGGGAATCTAAACCTGGGGAGCAGTGTTAGAGAAAGCCATAGAACATGCAATCTGCTAGAATAAATAAATCCACTTGGAGACTGTCTAAGTTTAGCTATATATGGACATTTCTAGAAAGTGAGAAGTACCATGGTTTTTCCATCAGTATTTCAAGAGTTTTCTCCAGCCTTTTCCAAAGCCCTGTATTAAAGGGGTTTAGAAGAATAATCCTGTCTTAACAGAGAGATAACAAAGACACAGAGACGTGCTTGGTCAGAGGAAAGGGCAAAGAATAGCATCCAGACAGTTCCCAAGATGTTATCCCTTTGGGTCTTACTCTAAACCATGTATTGGGTCTCTCAATCTTCACCTGAAATCCTGGCCCTCTTGAGACAAGACCAATTATTTTACCTTGCAAAAATCAAGAGGAAGGAGGAAATCAGTTCAGCTTTATGGTCTCAAATGTCAGATTATGGACCTAGTCTGTGTATACATGCATTTCATAGCAAGGGCAAGAAATCCTAAAGGTAGGGCATGCTAATAACAATAAATAGTCCCAGTACTGGCCAGGACTAGTTAATAGTGTACATAAAGATATACTAGTTAATGTGTACTAGTTAATAGTGTGTACACAATCACTTCCTGTGATTCACTCTGCCTGCATTCTGGGCTACAGCATGTGCCTGCAAGGGACAGCACAGCCCCCTGACAATAGTATGGTGAAGGCACAGGCTGAGGAGAGCAGAACTGTAACTCAAATACTGTAGATTAGAAGGGTACTTAGAGAAATTAATGGTTTCCTGCAGAGAATTCCTCTCCTTTACATCACTAGAATTTACTTGTGAAAAAATTCATATCATACACTTAGTGATACAGAGAGATGAATCCAGAAGGTTACCATTTGGTGTTGGAGACCAGACTCTGCAAGATGCTACAAAGAAGGCACAAAACAAGTTACCAGTGGGTAGTGATGGAATAATACAACGTGGTGAGAAAAAATGGAAAGCATCCACATGGCACGATTTTAGATGAATGTACTGCTGTTTTTAAAATTGAGAACCCCAGCATTAGGCTAACTGATTTTCTTATCTAGTTCTTCTAATGGCCTTTTAATTTCTTTTCCCTGCATATCCAACTTGGTAAAAGTAGATTTAACTGCTGCAGAATGGAAACACACTGGTAATAGAAAATATTGTCATTACACTGATCATGATGGGAATCAGTGGGACTAATGTACATTTTCATGCACTCTGATTCAGGGCATCTACTTTGAAATTAGTGCAGGACTCCTCATTTTAATCCCTTCTCTGGGAAAAAGAAGGTGTTACTGGAATCATTCACAGTGTCAATACCATATCATGGTACTTCAGAATCTTCTCAGGCTGAGGCCAGTGGGGTTCAGAGGTTTTTGGCCTCTTTGTTTCCCCACACTATCTCCTTACTAGCTCACTTTGCCCATAGGATTTACGCAATTCTCTTGAAACTTCCCCTGAACCTGGAATGGAACAAGGCTGTGCTGAAATTGGCCCTCACCCCTCTGCCCAGTGCACACAGTGCCCTTCCCAGTCCATTATTCAAAGGCTGACACAAGCCAGTAGCTCCAAGAGCACCAGAAGCCAAAAAGGAGAGTGGAGTGCAATTCCCTTTTGCTCATCCTCCTTCCTACACTCCCTGCTTGATGACAATCCCACTCTGGGGGGCTCCTCAGCTCAGGGTGGGAAGAGAGAGGAGGGCAGCAGGACCAGAGGCTCTCCAGGGCCAGGAGATGTGAATAGCAATGGAGGAACAAGAAAGGGAAAGATGCAAACCCAGAATCACTGATCTCATGACAGTACTTTGGTACTGGCCAGTAACACACACTGTGTTGTGTTATCACAGTATCCATCACTCTGTATGGGAAATTATTCACTCCCTATGAAACACAGGGGCTCTACTGGCTTATGCCTGGTGAATACCTTACCCAGGATTTCCAGCAGCATAACATGCTGCATGTTCCATTCAGTTTTCCTGCAAGCTGCCAAATCTCTGCACTAGGGCAAGCTTGCTAGAAAACCCTACCAAACTGGAAAGGAAGTATCTGACACTGCTTTGCACCATGCTACAGGGAACCAAGCCCTTGAGTTCTCTCTCACACCGTTCCAAACAGAAGAGCTGGTTGGTGAAGTTTTGTTTCCTAAGAGTCATGGAATTAGGCACTCCTAAGTGACTCACCAGCAGATGAAGCTGGAGGCACTCATTGCAGGCAGCAGAGTTCTTTCAGATCTAGCATCAAACTCCTTGTCTTTTGTCTCAGTCCAAAGGTAGCATCAGCTTTAATAACTGTGGCATCAAACCACTTGTCAAGACCAGCCCTCCTTGAGTCACAAAAAATTATCCCCAGCTAGTAAAAGCCCTGTGGGACAGCAGCTGAGAGCAGTTTGTGCTCCATGCTTATTGCCAAACTCAACAAAGAGTGATACTGCTGCCAAGGATCCCAACTTTTAGGACAGGTAGGCAAGTGGTGGTAAGAGCTTGCACTGGTGCCTTGGCTGGCAGGTGTGGATCTGTGTCCAGAGCAGAGTGTAGCTTCACACATGCTCTCCAAAATGTCCCACCACTGCCCTGCAGATCCTGCTCCCCTCCCACCTCATGAATCCTGAGCTGTCCCGGGGTAGCTGCAGAAGCAGGGTTTGTGACTGCCTCCACCTTGTTTTTGCCCAGGGACTGCCATGAGATGCCATTTGGCCTCTCAGCCTGATGACAGGGGCCTGGACAGGCACTTGTGGTGAGAGGCTTGGCTCTGGTCCCCCCATGCTCTCCAGCAGGGCTGTGGTAAAGATGGCTCTTCATCCAATGCCTGGGAGAGTGGGCTGGGCTAACCTGGGCTGCCCACTGGACTGCACTGAATGATATGGAATGAAATTTCTTCTGATCACACAGAGGATGAAAGTAACACCTTCTCTCCAATTGCACCACAACCCCATGCCCAGTCAGTCCATTGGCAAATGGATAACAATTCCTTCTTTCAAAAAAGTGTGGTGTAGCAGTTAATTCATAGAATGAAATGTAATGAGTTGGAAGGGACCTTAAATATCATCTAGTTTTAACTCCCTGTGCTATAGGCAGGGACACCTTCCACTTCACCAGGTTGCTCAAAGTCCCATCCAACCTGGCTTTGAACACTTCCAGGGATGGGGCATCCACAGCTTCCCTGGGAAACCTGTTTCAGAGCCTCACCAGCCTCATAGGGTTGAATTTCTGCTCTATATCTAATCTAATCCTGACCTCTTTCAGTTTAAAGCTATTGTCCTATCCCTACATGCCCTTGTAAAAAGCTCCTCTCCAGCTTTATTGAGCTCCTTTAGGTACTGGAAGGTATAAGGCCTCCCTGGATTCTTGTCTTCTCCAGGCTGAAAAACCCTCACCGGAACTCTCTCAGCCTGTCTTCACAGGAGAGGTGCTCCAGCCCTCTTGGTCAGCTTTGTGTCCCTCCTCTGGACTCGCTCCATCAGGTCTATGTCCTTCTGACGTTGGGGGCCCCAGAGCTGGCTGCAGTACTCCAGGGAGGGTCTCAAGAGAACGGAGCAGAGAGGGAGAATCACCTCCCTCACCCCAACTCAGTCTCCCCAGATTTCGTTAAGTTCCACATTTCAGATTTTTGAATGATTTTATGATGCCATAGTTACTGCATAGAGTGCTGCTGTATGGCCAAAGACCAGAATGAACCAGTATTCCTATGGTTTGCACTGATATAAAGAAAACCCCAAACAAAATCACTGAAACCACACCACCTGTGCTCATTTGGAGAAGGACATGGATTTTCCTTTGGTGTTGAAGGCTCAGTTCAATAGTATTTTGAAGCTGATATTATTTGATAAGTAGGAATTATCAAAGCTCAGTTCACAGCTTAGAAACCTTTAAAAGACATCCCCTATACAACAAATGTCTGTACAGCCAACCAGGACCAAGTCAGGAGATCAACCAGCTGCAAATTAAGTTGTACAGTAAAAAAAAAGTGTTTAAAGACCTGAGGAAGGCAGGTGCTCCTGTTGCTGATGTGTTAAGACAAATGATTGAAGAACAGTTTGTTCATATGAAACCTGACCCCAGTTACTCTGTCCAGTTCAGTCAGCTGAGGGACAGCGTGATTTGTTGGGAAGGGACAAGCAGTGCCATTGTGCTCTGCAAGATTTCATTTACCAGGGAGGGCACCACATCTATGTGATCAGATTCATTAGGACTTAAAAAATAAGATTTAAAAGTGACTGCTTCCCACACTGCCTGGCAGCCTCTGTCCTTCTCCTGGCCCCCTATCTTTACTTGGAGTGTCTTCACCCAAAACTGCTTTGTGGGGTCTCTCCTCTCATGCTTATCATTGTGCAGAAGAGAGGACAAAGCATCAGGCACCTGGAAAAGGCTGTTTGTGCACCAGTCCTGGAGTGAATCTCATTAACTCATTAACTGTTAACAGGCACTGCTAATGCTGAAACTGCTTTTGAATGTAAACAGGACTTTCTGAAACTGCAGGGCTGGATAGAAAATGAAACTGACCCTTGAGATACTACAACAGCTATGTAAATACCTGAAAAATGAAAGACACAGGGTCTGTAGACTAGAGCTGCACTTTGCTCTCTGTATCCTTCAGCTTTCCTAGAGGCCAGGATCACCCTGTCTCTGCAAATAGCAAGGCCAGCACCTCCCAGGGAAAGGAAGCTGAGGGGTCCCCTCAGGATCTCAGCCTTCAGACCAGAATGACAGCTGCAAATGTAAAATGTGACTTTTCAGCAGCATGACAGCTCCTGTTTTGACTGCAGTCTTTCATGTTTTCAGAAATTAAATCAGAATTTTCCAGTGAATGAAACATTCTATTTCAGCAACATTTTCCCTGGCTTTCCCTCTTCTACCAAAATGCTTGGAAGGATTTCAATTAAAACTGTAAACTACCACATAAATTTTTAACATTTTCTTTATTTTCATAATTTTCATATTTTTCTTAATTTTCTTTTTTTTTTTAATTTAGGCCACACTAAGTCCTTTTTCTATAAGAAAACCAAAGTTTTGGAGCTGCTGTGGTCTTTCTTTCTGTGACAGCCCTGCAAAGTCAGAATGGTGCTCATGCACATTCCACTATGACATAGCTCCTCTGGTGGAAATCAGGAGCTCTGAAAATTAAATGAACAAAACTCAGAAATGTCTCATTCCTCCTCTTTGCACCTTTGTTTAACCTGTGCAGTGTAAAATGCAATGGAATTGCACTGGCCCCAGGCAGCTCTGGGTACTAGGCAGAGGCAAGCAGGTGCTCCTGTTCCTTACCTACAGTTCCCCACCACCTTCTTCCAGCTCCCATCAAGACTCCTGCTTTCAGATGCTCATCACTGCTCACTGCAGGAACATGAATTAATCTGGCTCAGGTCAGTACACACTTGAGCAAATTGGGATTTAGCTGCTCCAGCCTCTTGGAGGAAGCTAAACAGGGCAGCAATGTCACCTCTGGCTCATGCCTGTGGATTGCCCCACTGCACCCCATTGCATGACCCAGATTCCCATGGCTTGGCTGCTGCCCCACAAGGACCTACACAAGCTAACCAGTTCAAATGGAGAGCTGGTCTCAGATTGTGAGAGCATCACAATTAGGAGTCTACAGAGTACCAGACTGAAGCGTCTGAGTGAGATTTCCAAAAGAGAAACCCACAAGAAGGGTCTGCTGAGACTAGCTATGATCAGAAGTGAGGAGAGTTAAACAGTCTTTGTTTCAGGCAGAAGGCAAATGGAGTAAACAATCCAGAGCTGCTGTGTCTCCACAGCTTTGGGACAGGAAGCAGGTTTATCCATGTGATAACAAAATGCCAGTCCTTGCTGTCTGGACCCACATCTGCTTGCTCCACACTGCTGTCTGGCTCCACAGTTTTCCAGTGTCTTCAGCCTTCCTTGCTGGGGAGGACATAAAGAACAACTGTGATCATTGTCATCCCCAGGACTAAACACAACCAGATCATCGCAAGGGCACAAGAACAAAATGGCTGAACTATCCTGAGGATTTACATGAGGTTAAAGTGCAGTCTGCTTCATCTTTGTTGCTGAGACAAACAAGTTACCAAAAACTGGCAGATTTGGGCCAGGTAAAAGGGGCAGTGCAAATACCCAATGCTCCTCATTTCACTCGTGAACCGAAACGAGGACGATTTACAGAGAGGTAAACTTGGCCAGGGACACCTCTCTCAGAGGCAGGGAGAGGGGAATTACAGAGGGAATGACGCTGGGGGTTTGCAGTGGCTCTGGTGCCAGCCCCTCAGGCCGCTGTGGCCGCAGAGGCCCAGGCTTGTCCCGGGGCAGGGGGATGCGGCAGGCTCGGGGCAGGGGGATGCGGCAGGCTCGGGGCAGGGGGATGCGGCAGGCCCAGGGCAGGGGGATGCGGCAGGCTCAGGGCAGGGGGATGAGGCAGGCCCGGGGCAGGGGGATGAGGCAGGCCCGGGGCAGGGGGATGCGGCAGGCTCGGGGCAGGGGGATGCGCCAGGCCCAGGGCCGGGGGATGCGGCAGGCCCGGGGCAGGGGGATGCAGAGGCTCAGACCGAGGCAGGGGGATGCGGAGGCTCAGGCCGGGGCAGGGGGATGAGGCAGGCTCGGGGCAGGGGCAGGGGGATGAGGCAGGCTCGGGGCAGGGGGATGAGGCAGGCCCGGGGCAGGGGGATGCGGAGGCTCGGGGCAGGGGGATGCGGCAGGCTCGGGGCAGGGGGATGCGGCAGGCTCGGCGGGCAGGGGGATGCGGAGGCTCGGGGCAGGGGGATGCGGAGGCTCGGGCCGGGGCAGGGGGATGCGGCAGGCTCGGGGCAGGGGGATGCGGAGGCCCAGCCAGGGCTGCCGCTGCTTTCCCAGCGCAGCGGTGCCACCCAGCGCCCGCTGGCCGGCAGCAGCCCCGAGCAGGCAGGCAGGAGTCGGGAGTGAGCTGGCTGTGTGCTAATGAGCTTGGCTGGGTGAAGATACATCCGAGACAGAAGCAGCACAAGCTCCGTTGCATCCATAGATATTATGAGTAAAAAGTCGTCCATATTTTTTGTTTATTTCAATAGACACGCGGCCATTGTGACATTAAACACCAGGGATGCACGCTGGCCAGTTATTTCATGGACTCATGGAACAGTTTGGGTCAGAGGAGACCTTAAAGATCAACTTCTTCCAGCCCCTCTGCCGTGGGCAGGGACTCATCCCATTACACCAGTTGCTCAAAGCCCTGTCCTGTCTGGCCTTGAACATTTCCAGGGATGAGGCATCCTCAAGTTCTCTGGGCAACTTGTGCCTGTGCCTCACCACCCCCATAGGAAAGAATTTCTTCCTAATAGCTAATCTAAAATTTCTTGTAGGGCCCTTTAGGTACTGGTCTAGTGGAAGGTGTCCCTGCCCATAGCAGGAGGACAGGAACTAGATGATGTTTAAGATCCCTTCCAACTCCAGCAATTTTGTGATCCTACATTTTCACCTAAAAGGTAATCACACTCCACAACACAGAGAAGAGAAGAAAAAAATCAAAACAAAAAACCCCAAAACAGCCCAGAATAATTCACCCCCCCAAACCGCCAATTTAATTTAGCCTGAATTTTAACTTTTAAACAAGACATCAGAGTTCTGAATTCTTTTTCCAGTCCAATCAAATAGAGCATTTTATCTGACATCACATCTGTATGGCTTCAGTACACACAAAAAAGCTTAAGGATTACAGAACAGTCCTTCTTTGAGGCTGGCAGACGATCAGTACACTGAAATATGGAGCCTGCTGCCTCCTGCAGGAGACAGGAGAGTGGCTCAGGCAGGCCTGCGACCTGGCCAGAGAAGCCATCGATGAGCACTGCCTGACACAGGCAGAAACAGAGAATCGCCTACCAAGTAAAACGGCAAACTGCTGATGTTTTGATGGGAACCTAAAGAACATGCCAAAGCTGGTACATGCAGCAGCTTGAGACACCTTTATTGCCACGTGATGCTTTCAGTGTGTTGGAAAAAAGCACCAGACAGCCCAAGCAGACTGTGGTGTTTATGGGCAGAGCAGCTGATTTCATCCTTCCATGGTGAGTAACATGCTAAGCTGAGCACTGCTGTGGCTGCACCTCCAGACCAGGCTGCAGCTCTGCCTTACAAGCTGCCTGGAGGATCACCTGCTTGACACAAGGAACAATGAACAGATGCAGAAAATGACACAGAATGTGAGCAAAGGCATTTCAGCAAGACTCCAGGAAACTCTCCTACTTGTACTACAGCTGTGGCAGGTGGAGCCATGTTGTAGATCTGAAACAAACTCAACTGTCCTGTGAAAATCTCTCTCTTTTTCTATCAGTGCTTTGCTCTGTCCCAAGTCCTGCCCCATTTTGGTTCTCTCGGCTGTGGGAGGTACAGGTGTGTGCTGGCAGAGGGCAGCAGCCACCAGCACAAACACAGCCATTGCCAGTGGGAGGATGATGGGAACAGCAGTCAGCATTTCAAGGTGTGCCAGCTGTCCAGGAGATAAAATGTGGGAGGTTCTGGCAACATAAATAGCTATTGCCTTATGCTGGATTAACAGGAGAAAGGCCAAACCTAATCCCTCTCTTATTGTGCTCCTGCGTACTGGAAAAGGGCTAAGGAAGAGACTCTTTTCAGAGATGAGCTGACAGACAGGTACAGAGCATTTTGCTTGAAAGAATGAGACACTGAAGGAAAATACATCACCCAGAGTAGGAATTCCCTGGCTGTAGTCACTTAAATTTAAACAACACTGTCCTATTACAATTTTTGTTTTAAATTATATTAGCAAGAGATAACAGATGTTTTTGCTATGAGTATTTATCATCTTTCCAGACTTCTCCTTGTATTCTCCATCACTGCAATGCAACAACACTTGGCAAGATTTGGTTTTAGTGCAATAACTGAACAAATAAATATAAGGGAGGCTAAAATATAAAAAGAGAAGGATTTCTATAGTGATAAGGCCCAGGGAAGCAAGGCAGAAAGGTGGGTGGTAACTACAGGCAGTGGTGAGGGACTTTGCCATACAAGGAGAGCAAGGCTCTTCCTTTCATCTTAATGGATTTCACTTCCCTCTTGCAAGGAGGAGGCAGGATTCCACACAGGATAACCACTGCCTGTGCAGCAGCATCACTCTGGTTAAATTTTGTACATGGGACAAAACAGTATGTCCACAAAAGAGCTTTGTCTGAAATTAGTGCAGGACTTAATCACTGTACCAGCTTTACCTCTCTATGTATCCACTGCTGCAATGTGCTATGCATTTTATAGTGCAACACCAAATGGAATTTGTTTACTTTAAGCTGGGTAGGGAAAAATATACTATCAGATTTGCCAGGATGGATAAAACCAGTGGCTAAAGCAGAGAGAAGACCTGTTTACTATTCACAGCAGCAGCCTTTTAAATTTGATGGTTTCCTTCAAAACTTGTGAAAAGATTTGAAGGATCATGGAATTTTTCTGCAAAGGGCACACGGACACAATGCCTGATATTCACCAGTCACCAGATATTAGTGGAAGACACCTGTCTATCCCCTGGACACCATGCAGCCTGCTGAACAAACAGGGGTTTAAAGTGACAAATGATTTGGCACCCAAACAGGTTCTGACTTGGGAGGTGTGAACAGCCTTTTGATCCATGGTTGTTAAGCACACAGGAGCCTGGTCTGCAGCTGGTGGTTCTGGCTGCGTTAATAGTACTGGATCAGTAACTGGTGGGAGCTGTCAGGAATTCACAAGCACCACTTGTAAAGCTGTCACTCAAATCTAGTTCCCTCTGCACCCTTAGGGATATTTAATAAATTTTTCTAAATGAGTGTTTACTTTTCACATTAAATCATCTGAAAAGTTATGCTAATAGTTTAAAAATAAAACAGAGAAAAAGAGTATGAAGTTCCAGTAATTGCAAGGTCACAGAAATGTTTTCTTGAACTGCTTCCTTGCTAACTCCTCTGCTTTGGCTGTTGTGTAGGGCAAGGCACATTTACCAGCCCTGTGTGTGTACCTGTGCCATGTCCATTCATCCTCTGCTGGGGAAACAGGGCCATATATGCAAGTGCCTGACTTGCTTTCCAGAGCATATTAAAATGGTCATAAATGTATGTAGGGGGATAGAATATAAGTAAATAAAGGTAGACTAGAAGTAATCTTACCCCATTAAGGACTTGCAGCTGAGATAATTATTAGAGATTGGGAGCAGGCCTGAGTTTAACAGGCCACAGCTGTAGCCAATAAGAAGAGTGTTATAAAAGAGGGGATTGGCTGGCTGGGGGGAATTGGAGTCAGTTGGCTGCTATGAGGACAAGGAATAGTCAGTGCCTGGAGGAGCTGCCTATGAGAAACATCAAGGAGGTACAAAACTCTAGCAATATGGAACCCTTGAAATGTAATGGCATTAGAACTCTTGCACTATAATGACAACAAATGTAAGTACACCAAGGAGTAGAAATGTTAATTTACAGCATTGATTGCCCAGCAGTAGAGTCAGTGTCTGGCTGTTTGCTCTTGCACAGTAACTCAGCTCTGGGAGGACATAATTCATCATAAACTAGGTTCTGGTTTCACCATCAGTGTAAGGAACAGTTTAATTAAAATACAGGAATAACAGACAGCTTCCAATTATATACAATAGATAAACTTCTCCCTGTCTAGGGTTTTGGGGTGTTATTTGGTTTTGTTTTTAAATAATAAGGCATTGCAGTAAAATGTGAATGTCATATAATGGAAACTGCAAACATTTTCTTTATTTGAAGGAGGAAGTTGTCCCTGGTTATGGGTAACACCAAGACTTTTGTGTACAGAAAAATGCTTTTGTGTACAGAAATGGCAGTACCTTTTTATAATTAAACAGTTCCTGATAAATTTACTCAGTGTTTATTTTTGTGCTCACACTGATCGTATTTTAAAAATTAAAAAAACAACATTAAATTTCAACTTGATAAACCTGTCCTAGGGTTTTATACCCGTCAAATATCAGGTATTCGTTCCTGGGCTTCTTTTGCCAATAAATCAATGTAATTTTTGTTGTCCTTGTATAGAAAATAGGAAGAAAAAAGGTAAGACATCAAGAGGAATCATATTTTAAGGCTTAAAGGAAGCTGCATTTTTTTGGCTCCGATTTAGTTGAGATAGAACTTTGAAAATTTCTTGTTTCTTTTGAAATCTGTGATGGCAACACTTTTTCCATTTTACGTTCATTTATCATTTGGTAAACATCTACTTCATTTTATTAATGAATGAAAAAAACACCTCCTAGGGGAAGGAAGATAATGATGATAACTTTTCTTATATAAAAATATGTAGTTCAATTAGCTAAGAAGTCACAGCATGTCCATGTATATACACATATATAGTTGAATGATGTACTAGAAAAATAGACTCTTGAAAGACTTTTGATGAAAGGGACATTATTTCCAATCATGTTTATACCTGCATAAATGTGCAAGAATAAACTTTTTTTCCCAGCTGGAATTTAGGAGATTTAGAGACCTAGAAAAAGAAAGAAAATTAGTGAGAAATATTTCAGCAAATTAATTCTCACAATTTTTTTAACTTGGCAAGGGAACTGTGGTATCATCTAGGAACTGCAATGATGGAAATGGTCTCACTTGAGCCAGCTTACAAGTAACTTGATAAGAAAGAGCAGTGACTGCACCTTATACCTTATTCATGTGTTATAGAAGACATTTAACTGTTCTTTCTAAATAGACTCATTTAGCTTTAATTGCTTAGCACCAGTAATTAAAGCACTTGAAGCTCTAGGCTGCAAGGGCTGACTGAGAGCAAGTTTTTTGAAAAACAATTGTTCCTAACACAGAACTAGCAGGATCCAGCAGATGTGAGTGAAATGAAGAAGGTAAGGACAAGAGTAAGGAGACAATTCCAAGAGAATGAGATAACTTCAGAAGAAAGCCAGCCCAGGAAGAGTGAAAACTAATAAGAAATCAAGACACCACTGACCAGGGTTAAGAGACTGGATGTATGGATTGAGTAGTGGGTGGTACAGGTATAACTGAGGGGCTTGTTCTGGGGTAGGGGTTCTTCCATTCCTGCAGCAGAAAGCAGCCAGCTCCTGTTTGCATTTATGTGTAAAAATCAACCACTAACATGGACCCTCCTGCCCCCAGAGTTCACTGGCTCTCCTACTGTATTCTTCAGTTTGTTTAAAGATTACTAAAGATACTGTGTGGATTTTTAGGCACAGCAGCATACTGCAGACCCTGGATATTGGGGGAGAAGCTACAAAGGCAGAGGCATGGGGATCAATAATATATATCTAATATATATTTCTATATATAAATATATATATAATATATAACATATAAAATTATATATATTATATATGTTATAGCTAAAATACATATAACCATTATATATTGTATTATAGATGATATCTATGAGTATATTATATATAATATGTGTGTATATATATATATTTTGTACATACTATACCGTGGGATCCAGAAAGAGGAAAGGATTTCCTAAGTATAAAAGGAGCTTCTGCTCCTGCCCTGCGGTTGCTGAATTATTCCAGGTCCTCAGAACGAAGTGTGGGAGCGAGGCAGCGGCGGGCGCAGCTCCTCCGCAGCGCGGCCGCCCCGCGGCTCAGCGCCGGGCGGAGCCGGGCCCTGCGCGGGACAGACCCAGCGGAGCGCAGCCTCGGGAGCGGCGGCCGGCGCGGAGAGCAGCAGAGCAGAGCATCGCCCCCGGCTCGCCCCTCAACCCTGCGTGCCCCCCATCAAGTAAAACTGATGTTGAAGCGACATGCTACTCAAGCATTGTCCCCATAAACGGCACAGCTCTATGATTTAAAATAATTTAATTATCTTAAATGAGAGTAATGTTATTTTAAAGAGATGTAGTTTTGAATCCAGCAACTTTACTGCCTGCTCCTTATGGTGATGGGCCCTGTCATGGTTGTGCTAAGGCTGTGTTTCACTCCAACTGCACACAGGAAGATCTGCTTCTAGAGAACTCAAATCTAACCCTTATCACTGACAGATCTTTATGCTACATGAAAATGATATGTAGGCTATGCAGTGGTGAAAAAGCCAGAGGTACTTGAAGCAGAACCTCCACAAGCCTTGATGAATTAACTGCGTTAGCAAGAGCAGCCTGGTTGGGACATCAGCGGTGTTTATTCTTATTCTAAGTTTTTGGAGAGTGTCAGGCAATGGGTATGCTGTGGAAAGAATGAAGGTTCCTTAGCTCAGCAAGGAGGTATATTTTGAATGGAACTGAATTCTGAATGCTCTTGGAAGCTATTCAGCTTCCAAGGGAAATTGCTGTAGTGTGCTGTCCAGCCCAAATCAAAGGGTCCAGCAAAGCAGAACAAATAATGAACTGGCAGATAAAGAAACTAAAACTGCTGTCCAACAACCTATAATGAGTGTGCCACCATAATAACTCCCTCTGATGGTGGTTGACTAGAGATCAGTAATCCAGCCCAAATATATGCAGAGGTTACTCAGGAAGAATGGGCTTGATGGGAAAGTTAGAAGACTGTGAAAGACAAAACTGGAATTTGGACTATTGGGAGATAGCCAAACTCATTATTTTCTTGGTAGAATAGGTTATGTGGTTTCATGATAAAATATCTGAAGAGATGATAGCAATTGTTAACCAGATGGAAAAAATGTGGGCAGTCCCCAAAATATATATGACAATGAAAAGTATTGTGATTTCTTGTCTGACATATTGAAAGTGTTCTAACACAAACAAGAGATTGAAGTAGGATCATGTTTGTTTTTCCCATTTGCAAAGTGGTTATGCTGACATGCCTCTTATGAGCACTGGTAATCATGGACCAGCTCTCAGAATGGGTAGAAGCTTTTCCCACCAGGAAAACTGTTATTGTGGGAGTGATTAAAACATCCTTATCAGATATGGAATACCTGAAAACATGGAACCTGCTAGAGGTTCTCTTTCCAGCAGGAATACTAAACAACATCTATAAAATTTTAGGAACACAGTGACAACTACACATTCAATATCATTCACAGTCCTCAGGAGAGGGGGGAAAAAATGAGTAAGACTCAAGACAAAATTACTTGAATTTGTAGTCAGGTAGCTTTGAAACAGCCTTTAGGCTATTAGAAATACCTGCCAGCAGCAGAAATAGTGTTTGGCAGGCACTTAGCTGTATCTGCCACCACTGTCCCTGCTATGATCAGCCCCTTAGATGGAGAGGAATGAATTCCCAAATTTATACCAGGGACATGAAAACATCTACAAGACAGATGGTTTCAACCAGTTTTATTATTGGGCTGTCTTCTATACCTTAAGATACTAGAATTAAACTCTTCATTGTATGGATGCTTTAGTTCCTTTTGTTTTCTAGAATGCAAGGACAAAGGAGACAATTACAAGAGAATGAGGTAATTTAAGAAGGGCCAGCCCAGCAATAGTGAAAACCATCTGAAAGTGAGAGACCACTGAGCAGAATGAAGTGATGTGTAGACTGGGGGATGCTTGGTATTGATATAACTGAGGGGCAGGGTCTAGGCAAGGGATCCCTCTCCAGAGGCACACACCTATAACCTGAGAGCTAACAAAAGAGAACTGGAAACCTTCACTTGGAGTTGACATTAATCAGTGGGATCCTGGGATTGGACCCTGTTAAGATGGCCAGTGTGTGTAATTCCATAACACCTGTCAGTTCATACTGCTATAGATATTGCCACGAGTAAAGAAAAAGAAACTTCTAAAAAAACATCCACACTAGTGATTAGACTGATATAATCACATCAATAATAAAAAATAATCAGACCTTTAATTAGACCAGTGGGGTACTAAAGCCCACATGTACTATGTACTGCCTGCTCTGCTTTTCCAAGCCAGGTTTTGTATTTATGTTCTGTATGTGCAGCTCTCACCTACAGAAATTTGGCAATTTGTACCATCTAAAGTTGGTTGCTCTGGAAACTGGCTACAATTTCTTCCAGTTTCACAGCAAGAGCTGCTGAACTCCAGTGCAAGGAAGCACAGCAGCTCTTTTTCACTTGCTTCCCCAGGCCAATAAACTTGCCACAGGAGTGACAGATTATTTTCTTCTTTCTTACTCACTGTGGGAGGCCAACCCCAGGAGGAGCTTATGACTGACTTGAGAAAACACTCAGGAAGCTGAAAACAAAAAGAAGCTGAAATAGAAAATCTCTCACAGGCCAGAAGAGTATCAGACATCTTCCTGAGTGTCAGAAGGGGGCTACATGGAGGGCATCTACAGAGGTTACAGAACTAGGATAATTTTCCTAAAGAGACCCCTTCTGTCTTGTGCCTCCCTTCTACTTCCCAAACCTATGACCACTGACAACATCCTACTTTTCTGCAATGACTTTTGGGTATTACTTACAGATTGTTGCTTGCTATATATCAGTCATTCATGTCTTCTGAGCTCCTTCTTTCACCAAGCCATTCATCAAAAAGTCTGGAATAGCTCAGGCACCCACAAACCACATCCTGCTAGCAGAGGACATAGCAGGGAGCGTTTGAACACCCAGGAAAGCACAGCATTTCTTACCACGTTTTCCTGCTTGTGTCAGGCTGTGTGAGGTGAGGCTGTCAAGAAGTGTCCCTTTCCTATCTCCTGTCCCTCAGGGAGTGATACAGACTAATTGCAGAAAGCGTGGGGTACCCAGCCCTCTCTCAGGAAGGTGTGAATTACCTCCCCTGTGCCACATGGCCAGCCCTGCGCCTGGGCTGCTGGCATATGGCAAGGCACCACTCCAGCTTCTGCTCTGCTAATTTACTGTTTTATTAACATACAGGGGAGGAAAGAAAAGGCATGGGGAATGTCAGGAAACTCTCTTGTCTAATATGTGAGATCCTGTCCAAACTATCTCCTCAGCAGATGCCTTAAACTGCAGGGACTCTTCTTTATAGAGTATGACAGAGCAGGAACTCTGTGGCAGGGATGAGATCAACTGGCCCCATGCATTTAGAAAATAAAAGAAGGTTCAGAAGCAATTGTTTCACTTCTTTGTTAGGTAGTACTGGTTGCTCTGTATCAGCTTGAAGCCTACCACCACTCTGCTGCAGTCATGCTTTTATTAAACTACTTGGAAGTTGCTTTGACAGCTTAAAGAGACTTAATAAGTCCTTTAATTATGGGTATTTCAGCAGACATAAGCTGCCACAAAACATGAGATTACTGGTTAGAGGCCTCAGTGTAACTGCTGTGCCAGCACAGCATTAGAGAAAACATTTGCTACTACATATTTGATAAACAGGAAGATGACACTGCCCATATGGACTTGATGTAAAACTTTTCATGTCTAATATGCACCAGTAGTACACATACAAATCAGAGATTGAGAAAACATTCCCCTTTACTGTCCTCTTTCTGCAGTAACTTCATTCACATAGGAGTGGGGCTGCTAAATGGTAATATCTTTCAGTTATAGATTTACCAATTCTTCAAAATTAGCTAAAGCAAATATTAGGTTTTTCCTCTAGCTAGAAGACTCAGGGTATCCTGCTAAGATAATGACAAAGCAAAACAAGCAGCCACAAGAGAGCTTTCAGAGCTCTAGACAAGTGTTCTTTTTAAGACACTGAGATATTTTTAGGGTCCAATTTCTGCTTTAGTTCCTGTGGGGGTGCAGCATCAGTAGATTTAAGCATTGAGAGTTCATGCAGAGCACCTAAGAGGCTGCAGAAGAAAACCAGCCCCAGAGCATGTCCCACAAGCAAACATGAACCATTAAGCATTGGAACAGGCTCTCCAGGGAAGTGGTGCAGTCAGCACCCCTAGAGTGTTCAAAAAACAAGTGGATGTGGCACTTTGCTATTGGGCATGGTGGAATTAGGTTTTATGATTCTATGAAAGCAGCAAGGAGGGCACAAGTGCCATGCTCCATCCTGGCGAGACTTGGCAAGACAGCGGGCTGAGAGTGTGAGAGCTGGGTTAAACACAGGGAAACAGAAGCAGCTGGAAAACTTCATAGCAATGATAGAAATGAAATAACAAGACTCACTGTCCCTGACTCAGTTCTCCTCATGATCTCATGGAAGTAGAAATTGCCAAAACTCATGCAGATTCAGATGGGGAGATGCTGAGCTCTGTTGTCAGGATCCAGCCTTGATTTTGTTATTGAAATGGAAACAGAAATGCATCATAAGATTCAGAAAAGACTTACCTGGTCTTCTAATCCTTCAGGATGCAAAACCAATACAAGTTTCCATATCATACTATAAGAGTCTGATTAAAATGGCATGCAAAAAAAATGAGGGCATGCTTACCTTTGTTCAGTTCTTTTTTCAGCCTTCCTTACAAGGAACTGTCATAAAATTGTTTTTATTTTTCAGATGTCACATTAACTCCAAAGATGCATCTCCTCACATGAGAGAGGAAACACAACCTTCCCATCTCTTCTCCCCAGAACTTTCCCCTCTGCTCCCAAGGGCATGAGACAAACAGTGCATTGCAAGGAAAGTCTCATACATCATTGACAAACTCTGTATGCTTATGATTACACTGTCAGAGCTCTTCTTCAGTAATGCATGAAAACAAGAGAAAAGCCCTCCAGAGACAGAGGGCTTCAATTATTTACACACATGAAAGAATAAAGAGTTTGCTATTCTCACATAACTAGCAAGTCTCAACTCCACAGACAAATTTCCCTGGGTAGCTGAGTAAATTGGTGATTCTTGTCATGGCAGTGACACTGGTTCATTCCACACTGTTTGAGACACTTAAACTAAGCCTCACCCAGAGCCAGAAGGTGAAGGTTACCTGTCCTCCCACCAATACAGATTCCACTGTCTTGTCTTTTGGGTACTTTTCCCCTCTCCTTGCCTTCTAAGTGTAAACAGCATCAGCCATAAAGGATTTAGAAATTTCAAGTAACTGAAAGCAGACACAGGCTTTGAAGTTTATGGCAGCTATAATTTAACAAAAATTCAAAATATATTTTTCTGACATATTTTAAAAAACAGTTTAAAAAAATATTTGCCCAGATCAGATAAGAATTATTTAAAAGCACAATTATCATGGAGCAATCTTCAAAAGTGACATTTCAAAACATTTTTTCTATTACAGTAAAGGTCATGGTTCTAACATGTTTTCAAATACAGGCTTAACTTCAAATATTAATCAAGAAAACACTGAGTAGCAACATTTACTCCTCAGAAATCTACACATCTCCCAAGGTCAGTCCTGACCCATTGCCACCCTCACTTATTTTTGCACATTCAAATGTATTAACACAGGACTAAGAGAATTAAAGCTGGTGGAGAACAGAGCAGAAATATTATCAGAGGAGAAAGAAAACAGGGACATTTCCACAACCAGAACTGCAGACTTACTGGTAACATTATCTGTATTTTTGCCTTCCACACTGAGCTGGAGGCAGTAAAAGCCAAACCTCCCACTACCACCAGCTCAGTCTGTACTTGCACTGTATATAGCTGACCTTCCCCTGTCCTTCAAAAACATTAAAATTCAAATCAAGTTCTACCATTAGAGTATGCCCATAGTGAATTCCACTCAGTAACTCTTACCCCATCTCACAAAGTGGAGTAATTATCAGAACTATGTAAAAACTAATTAACTTCTATTAATATAGAGATTTGTGAAAAAAAAATAAGAACATAAAAAACCAAGATCAAAGACAATATTCAACAGTAACTAACCAGATGTTAATTAAGCCCTTTAAATCAGCATTTTGTTTTGTGCCTGCACAACCAATACACAGGCAACATCCTTACACAATCTGTCTTCTAGCTGGGATCCTCCACAAGCACTGACAGCCTTGATTGAGTATAGTCCTTGCTTCTGTCACACTGAATGATCTTGCTGTTATCTAATTTTATTTTATTGATTTCTTCTTCTTGGCTTGCTTTTTGGACATGGCACCTAGAGCTGAAATGCTCTCTGATGTCTGAGGCAAGAGTAGTTTTCCAGACTGTGTTGGGTACTTGGTTTTCATAAGGACTTTAAACAGTGGCTGGGACAACATATGTTTCAGTTGTTTTTTCATCCCCTTCAGCATCTTTTGCTTCTGGCTTTCTTCTTGCTCACTAGCTTTTCTTCCTTGGGGCAGAAATCAAAGATACAGAATGTTACAACAAGAAATAAACTTGCATTGCAGGTGTTTGGTAGACCTGATAAGGGCAGATGCTGACCCCAGCTTTCTCTCTCTAACAAGGTCACTCAACCCCCACTCATCTGTGACATTTTCAGATCACCCAGGCTGTTCACCAGATAATAATATCAAGAAGAATCCTGACTACTGAGAAACCACAGTTAAGGCCTGAACTGAGGAGAAAAATGAAATCAAGCTTGCTGTAAGGTAAAATTGAAAGCAAATTACTAAATCTTTTGTAACTGTGTAAGAGGCACTTCACTTATGGCACGAATGACTGGGAGTTTAATTGGGCTCCAACAAGGCACACAAGAATTAGAGACTGAGTACACTTTAAAGCATAAACCTGGCAAGTTTCTGGGTGGCAATTACAAAGTCTTTCACTTGAGAGTTACAACTTACTTGGACTGGATGTGCTATTTGGAAACTCATTCCAAAACACAGCATACTCAGATTATGTCAAAACAAGACAGCAGAGTGCTAATTATCTGAAAGCACTCCTGAACAATGCAGACAGAGATGGTTAATGTTTGCTTGCTGCTTGAGAAGCAGCTAGTCCAGGCATGAATAAAGACATTAATCTAAACATGTTTCAAAATAAAGGCATTGGCATACTTAGCATCTAACAGGTTAGTGCCAGACTAATCTGAAGTGACTTCTGCAGCAACCCTATTCAGCCTGCCTTCAAAGAACGGGTGGGAAATCATACCTACAGCTCCTGAAATATGAACACACAATGGGGCATTTTACAGTGCATCTAAGCTTTGCAAAATTTCATGGCATTGAACTAATAGCCACTTGCAGTTGTACAACCCTACAAATTCTCTCAGCTACAGCCTGAAAAATATTTAATTTTAAAAATGTAAGAAATTATTTACTTCTAACAAACCACCAAAAACCTCATCATTTTCAATATATGTATCGGCCACTTAGCCCACACAGCTCAACCTACTTAAGGCTCACATAATATTTGGTGTTCCCTAGCACTTCCTGCTTGTTCCCACACAGAGCTGTCAGGCTCCTGTCCTGATGCCTGACTACAAGAGAGTGGGAGAGAGAAGCAGAAGTGTGGAAATAGCCTTCTCTATGACAAGAGGGGACAAGACTCAAATCAGGACATACTGGGCTGCTTAGATTATTCTGAAATGTTTGCCAGAAGCTCACCAATTCTGGTCCTACAACATGCAGACTTGTCAGAACAGTCACACTTTGCTTCCTCAGCTCCAGCTGCACAACCATCCTGAAAACAGCACTAACACCACGCACCAACAACACTCCTTTCATTCCCCCCAACTTCTGCCCTGAAGCTTTTGAAGCTTCTCTGCCATGGTGAGGCTTCTTCTGGACACCAGCACTATGGGCCCTACTGAGCATATCCATGGAAAAAACATTTTCTACTTGCCCATCAACATGTCATCATCAAGATCCATCTCAAGAGCCTCTGCAGCTTGCTGGAGCCAGGAGTTGTGTTGCTTTGCCCGACTGTTGAAAAATTCTGCCTTCTCAATCTGCCTTGCCAAGTTCATCCGTTCCTGCAATGAAAGTACATTTAGACATTATGATCAGGTTAAAATGTGGGGTACTTCAGCAGAGTGTTTGAGAGCATGCACTGCAGTGCATCTGGGGTGCAGAGACACTTTTGTTCCCTACTCACGTCCCACCTAATAAACACATCATCATTCACTAGCGTTTTCCTTCCTTAGATCCATGATAGAATCTGACTTCTTAAACATCTCAACTACTAAACATACCTGAATGTTAGCTCAACTTTCTATGAATGAATCATTATAAACACTTGAGAGACATCAAGAACAAACCATGATTCAGACACCAATCATTTCCAAGTTACATACTTATATAGTACAGCTTGATCTCAGAGTTATTAGTCTCAGCAGTAAGGAGCAGCAGTACTTTCATTCCACTCTGAAGAAAGTAAACTCCTGCAGGCCATATGGAAGGAACAGATCATATCTTCAGGAATGCACCTGGATCTTGTTTAGGCACAGGACAGAATGTCCTGTCCTTCTTCCCAGCTGCACACAGGTGGAACAAAGATGTCCAGCAAACTTAACCTGACCTGCAGGCTTCCAGCTGGGCCAAACAAATAACTAATTCTCTGTGGAAAGAAAATCTGCACTAACAGCAATTATGAACCAACTAGAAGCAAGTTCTGCTCTTTGGAATGTGCCTGAAGTTGCATAAAGCAAAACCATGCAGGAATCAGAATAGTGCTGCACAGTAACAGCAGCAGCCAGGACTGCCAGGGTAATTACTGCAGAGAAAGACTAACACTCACAGTGGACTACTGAGTCAGTCACTTGTTAGATCATTACAAGGAATTTAAAGCAACCTTTTCCATCTCTGTAAAATTTAAGTCCTCTTTAAATCTATCCTAGTTCAACAATTCTTTTCCTCTCAAGTGAAACCCCTTCAAACTTTTCCTGAACTTGAATGAAGGCATGCAAAAGGAGAGAAGGAGTGTGCCGACAGGACAAAGAACCAGCAGCACTATTAGTCCCAACTACATTGACTTTGTGGTTAAACCCAGGACAAAGCATAAACAAGATAGGACTGTTGCAAGGGCTTATGAGGCTACAATTACAGAGATCTCTTCTGGGGAGAGGAGCACTATTACAGATAGAGATGGTGACAAGAAAAAGAAAGTGTAGAAACAACATTTATTTGCCCATTAATTGACAGAGCATGGTAAGAGCCAACAACTACTCATCAAGAAACACAGAAGGAACCTCTGAAGCAACACTCTTCAAAATAACAGATTTCTCTCAGTAACTAGTAACATTTAGTGGGTGGAAGGGACAATGGGGGAGATAGGGGTAGGAATCAGATTCTCTTCATTACTACCAAGAGGAAAAAAAAAGAATCCGTGGAAGCATCTATTTGATTTCCTTTCCTCTTTCAGAAAGCTGCATCCCTGAAAGGAATACCCTATTTGCAGCAAGCCTGGGTTTTGAAGATTCCTGTCATTATTCCCAAGTATTGCTGCTGCCACTGGGGTAGACCCTGGGCTCAGTCCAATCCAAGTAGGTAAGCCTGAATCAAAATACCATGAGGAAGACACCTGCTGCATTATCTGACTGCTTGCACTCTTCCCTGTTTTCTATGACTGTGCAATATTCAGACGTTTCTACCCCAGCAGGATTCCTTTAAAATCTAGTATTTAAATATGTCCCATTTGTGTATGACTGACCATCCAAACTGCTAAGACAATGCTGAGACATGAAATAGTCTCTTATTAAAGAAGTAGAAAATCTGCAATGGCTAGCTGGATGCTTTCTTAAACACACTGTTTTGTAAATTCTAACCATTGTGTATCTTGTGAGCTAGTGGCTGAATCATCTTTAAAATGAGCAATAACCTAGGAAAGGGAAATACAGTTTGACAGGAAACACAGTTTGACTCCTTGGCAGCTGTGGCCTCACAGTACAAAAACTTTTAGAAAAGCAGACAACTCACAACTTCAGATGGGAAGAGGCAGGTGAAGATCACTGAATATCCCTGAACCTGCTACTGTTCTCTAGTCTGTTCCTAACATAAGAGGCTTCAAACAATGTATTTAGCAGAGACATCCCAGCTGCACAGCCACAAAACATATCCACTTCCCTGTACTGTTTCTGGAAAAACATAAGTGATGTTTATGTTTGAACAACTTTCTTGGGCCATTTATTGATGAGAAATCGTAGATATTGCTAAAAAAATATAAAGTGCAATTAACTTAATTTTCTAATCCAGATCCTCAAGAGTAAATTTCATCTGAAACCTGGAAAAAACGCGACAGGCAATATTATATCAAAAATATAATTAAGTGATATAAATATAACATTGATATTGATATAATATAACAGGCAAATTTATATCAATAATATAAATAAGGAAGCAACTACTCAGGCTGCAAAAAAAAATGTTATTTCTTTACCTTAATAGAAGTCATGCACTTGGCATCAACTGGGAAAAATGGCAGCTCTTCACTCTTCTCCAATGTTTTATAGATTTTCCGAAAGTTGATCAAGTCCTCGGGGCCAATCAGCAGCAGGCTGAGGCCCTCGTGGGCAGCTCGGGCCGTGCGGCCGCTCCTGTGCACGTAGAGCTCCGAGGTGCGAGGCACCTGCGGGAAGCCAGAGAACCCAAATTTTATGTGTCTCCAGAGAACGGTTATAAGGCTGAGTAATTTGACACCTTTGGATATCAAAGGTAAGCAAAAAGCAAGGAGGATCATATCTATCATGTCATTTCTGATACATAATCACACATTCATAAAATGCTACCTACAGTCACTGCAGAAATGAGATCTTTAAGTACAAAGCACTAAGGACAGTTGAATGATTTAATCTCTGTACTTGGGACTATACTATATATGGGTCCAAGAATTACAGCTTTACTGTGTTCAGGATTTGGATTAGCAAAAACTTCTATCAAACCAGAATAGTAAAAGGAAAAATATTAAACATGCTTAACCTGGTAGTGGATGACATGCTGGACATTAGGAATATCAAGACCACGAGCTGCAACATCTGTTGTCAGGAGGACACAGCTGAGAAAGTGACAAAATTTAATGAATGTAAAATTGAAGAGCAAAAAATTTGCCAAGGAACATAAAACACAGCAACCAAGAATTCTACCACAGCAGTAAGAAAAAAGTTTATACTGTATTATCTGTAGGACATATGCATTCTGTTTGCCCTTACAGAAACGATTCCCAATTTACCTCAATAACAATAACAGAAACAATAATTCTTAAAGTAAAATTTAAAATGCAAGTGTTGCCTTCAGCAGGTCTATTCTGTTTTCAATTAATAAATGCACTACCTTGCTGGATCCTGTTTTCCTATGTTTTTCTTCTCTCTAAGTTCACAAGAATGCTAGAAAAAATTGCTATTCAATGAGGAAGGGGAGATATGTGCCCCTGCATTACACTTTTCAGTGCACTGTCTAGGTTCTAAAGAATTTCTTTAGCTTGCTACAACCCCTCCATCAACAACACAGTTGATCCTCTGGCAGTACATGTTATTAAAAGTTTCACCAGTTGAGAAAAATCACATTATTAACATTATCTATATAAATAACAGGTTTTTGGGGGTGAAGTATCTTTTACTTTTTATATTTGAGTAACTTGTACTCAAATATACTCTCAGTAAATTAAAACCTAGAAATAAAGGGGGAGTTCTGTTCTAACAATTACTATTTCTCTTTATTGTTAGACAAAATGAACTACTCAAAGAAGTTGTTCTTTTATATAAGAAGTCTCTACAGAGACAGCAGTCTCCCCAGGATATGGAACAGTTTGTTTTAAAAACATCTCCCACCAACTGAAATGAGTAGCTTTCAGGTAACAGAAATTTGTTAAGATTTTATGGCATCTGACTGCATACTCTATTGCTACAAGGTTCAAAGCAGAAATAACAACAGAAAATTCTACAGCTTGCAATCTGCACAAGGCCATGAGAGATGGTCTCATAAATTTCTTTCCTGCCTTGAAAATCTGCAGTCTCTGAAAACACTTCACCTGACCTATGCAAATGCTATCAATACATTTGCCAAGGGATGCTGCAGCTCCATCACAGCAATTCAACCTTGTTCTCCATGCCTGGATCTATTAACAAGGTACAAACTCCCAGATAGCACGCAGCAGGACTCAACTGTGAGGCTTCTGCACTATGGAAGTAATGACACTAAAAATCTCCTCCCAAAGGCCATGCCAAAGACACCCCAAACAATGTTTCCTACAATGGGAGGATGGGTCTGCTTGGGTAAGCCCTGGTTGCCCACTACTGCTGAAAGGCACAAATGCTATTCTTCTGCATTGCTCAAAGATTCTTCAACCCTCAAGATACTGATTTATATAATTAAACCTGCAAATAAGCAATAAGTGGTTTTCTGATGGTTTAGGGAGATTCAATAATTTACAGAGGATCAAATGAGCTCCAGAGCCAAGACCTGGGCAGAGCTGTGCAGGACAGTTCTAAAATAATGTCGGAAAACAAATCAAGTGACAGCTCCTTCAGCATGAACAAGCTCCCAGACCACAGGCTCTAGTGGACCTCAGGAGATCTCTAGAAAAATCTCTTCAAAACAGGGTGAGCTGCAAGACTGGACCAGGTTGCTCAGGGCTTTTATCCAACTGAGCCTCAAAAAACTCCAAGACAAGCAGCCTGTTCCCAGGCTCAACTGTCCTCACAGAGAAAAAACTCTCTCATATCCAGCCTGAATCTCCTATTTCAACTTGCACCCATTACCCCTCATCCTCCCATCAAGCACCACTCTGAAAAGCCTGGCTCCATCTTCTGGATAACCTTCTCTTATGGTGCCAGAGGGCTGCCACTAGCTCCCCACAAAATACTTTTCCTAGATAATACAAACACCCAGTCCCTTCAGCCTCTTCTCTTGCAGAGCCAGTGCTTCTTGAGTATCTTGGTGGCCCTTCCACTGAACTTGCTCCAGTTCATCACCTTAACTGTGAAACCTCATCTTAATCATTAATATCTTGGGCTCATGAACAGGGGACTCCTATCCTCAGTGAACTTCCCCAACCTGCTCCTACTCTAACAGAGTTGTTTCCCCTCACCACCACCCTACATGAAATTTCTTTTTTTCTCTACTAGGAAGTTGAAAATCAACTCACCTCTCTCGCTCAGCAAACCTTTCCAGGTTTTTCAGCCTTTGCTTTTGGTGCATGTTGGCATGCAAAGGAAGAGGATCACAATTCAAGATTGTGAGGAGAGAACTGAGGCGTTTTACACAGTCTATGCTGTTTGCAAAGACCATGGTTCTTCCTGGATACTGGAGAAGAAAGTAATAGAGATAATAGTCCTTCTCATTTGTGTTACAGTGGATTCTGGTTTCTGTCAGTGTCTCAACAGTAGCCTCTTTCCTTGTTAAGTCTATTACTTTGGGTTTGCCCTTTATTCCTACTTTTTCCATTAACAATTCTAGTTTGGTCTTCTTGTCCATCTTTTTAGCATTCTTTTTTTGTAAAACTCTTGCAGGGGTCTGATGGACTAAAGTCAAAGTGGCAGAAAACACAAAAGTCTGTCGTCGAGGGTTATACTGTGAATCATTTAAGATTTCCAGCAACTGAGACAGCTCTAAGAAGTGACCTTTCTCAACCATTCGGTCTGCTTCATCAATCACAAGGCACCTGTCAAGTAGAAAACACACAGTAAAAATACACTTGTGCAGCTAAATACAAACCTGATACATTTAAGAACAACTTTTCCTGCTAAACATATAAAGGATGTTATGCATATAAAACCAAAAGGAACACCAGGTATGCTGGAGCAGCTACAGTAGCCTTCTGCATTTTTGTGAAGAATCAGTTTTTTACTAATGCCTTTAACTGACATATCCCTCCATCAAAATAACCAATGTGCATTTCAATAAAACACTGACACAGAAATAGGTGACCTTGTGTAGTCTAAATTATTTAATCTGTCAGTAAACCTAACCAGTATGCAGGGCTGCCCAGTTCAGTATCCAGCAGTCATCTGAAAAGGCCCCTTTACCTGAGCTGACGAAGGTTTGAAAGATGTGGGTGTCTCTCTTTAACCAACTCCCACAGACGGCCTGGGGTTGCAATTACAATTTCTGGCTTTCGATTCAGCACACGTTCTTGCTTCTGTGCAGCCATGCCTCCTACTAGGATTGCAGTCTTAATGCCTAGAACATATAAATAACAGATTTTATTCCACTCATTTACCAGTGAATGTTTTTATATATATCTGCTTCATGAAGTGTTTTAAACAGTCTACATCACAACTTTCAACAAGCATTTTGGCCAGGAAACTTCAGGGGTTTTATGTAACACTGAGCATACAGAAATGCACTCAATTTTACAGAAGAATTCTCATTATAGTTAGATGCCAAGAATTAGTGCACCGGTGTTTCAACAGCATGAAGAATCACATCCATAGCTGTTAGTTTTGTTTACACAAATTTCTGGGTCTTGTTTTCTCAATTATATTTGCATGAACAAACATATTCCTGTTAAGAATAACCAGAAGATCCTTTCGAGAATAAGACTGAGAAACTGAGAAATGCTTGTCTTGCTAAATAGCTGCTCATTTGCTATGGAATAATCCTACAAAGTATGCTCTCACCCAATTACTGATTCTTGCACAGTAGCACAGACCTCGTTAGCTTTAAGTAGATTGCAGAGGTACTGAAAGGAGTTTATCTTTGGAAGCAGACTCCACACATGGCTTATTTCACCCTATTTCTTCAAAGAACACACTGGCCCCTGATAAATTCAATGCTACTGTGCAAGACCCTTACAATATTCCAGCTTCCACTGATCTCTCTTCTGGACTACTTGTGAAACACTTCAGCAGTTTTTTTCCCCAAAGTGAGTTTGAGGCAATGAAAAGTCCACATCAAAATATTGCCTCTCCTGCTGCAGCAACTATATTATCACTTGGGCAGCAGATTTTTATACATAAATAGTACTGCTCCTATCAGAACTGTATGACATAAATTGATTATTTCAGCCTAGCAGTTAAAATAAGCCTTGTAATCAGATGCAGACTGAGGAGCACAGCAGGACATACAGACACCAAAGAAAGATGGGCTTAAAAGTAGTGTGTTGCACTACATAACCTCTTTAATAAATAAACAATTACTGGTACCAGAGAAGTACAGAGAATTGGGAAAAACTCTCTGTCTTCAACATGTCCTCACTCATTCACTTAACAGATGTACTGACTTCTGGTTTGGAAACGAAAGGAAGAGGGGAGAACTGCTTTTGTCAGGCATGTTATTTAGTAACACTTCTGTGGCTTGACTGCTGCAGGAGATAAACCAGACAATCCAGCAATGCTATCTACCCTAAATATTTATGGCCATAACTTTTTTTTTTATTAGACAGAACAAAGTTATACGTATACAGTATATACAAAGATTGATATACTTGTTAAAAATGAAATTTTATATATATATATATATATATATATTTATTTATTTATTTATAATGAAATTATTAATTATATAGAGCCTACATTACCCAAAACTAGAAGAAGGTTATCTGTCGCCAGGTATCTATTACTGATTCTGTGTTGTGAGAGCATGAATCAATACCTCTTTGAAGGAAGACACATTTTAAAGCAAAATAGCTCACATTAACTGCTTACCTCGATGAGCATCTCACTGAAGAATCTCCATGCATTTCTCACACATCAGTGGTTAAAACTCTAACCCCTCAAAAGTTATACTAATTTTATGATTTTATGGAAGGAAGTGCAGCACACATGCTGGCTCAACACCAACGCCAAGATCCAAACACAGTCTAATCTGGCTGTGGAACATGGCCTCTGGGATTTACATACCTGTAAACTTTGCAACTGCATCAATGTGGTGCTTTACTTGTACAGCTAATTCTCTTGTAGGAGTAAGGACCAGTCCTAAAAGAGGTCTGTTTTTATCGGAGCCAACAGTGAGTGTCTCGTCATTGGAATCAAATTCAACATTTTCCAGCACCTTCACACAGCCTGTTGTGAAAGATGCATCATCTTCATCTCCGCTATCTTCAACCTGCTGATGGGTTAGTTTTTCTGCTTCATCCTCATTTTCCCATCCTGGTTCATCATGATGCTGATGGGACTCTTTAGAAACACTGTCATTTCTGGTTGTTGAGTTATTTGATTTTTGCCACTGCAGCACAGAGTGAATCATTGGAATTGCAAAGGCAAGCGTTTTGCCGCTTCCTAAAAAAAAACAAACAAGAATAATAACACAGACTGACAAGTCATTTATTTGAAAAGATGAGAAAAGCAACAGCCAATCACACACTGTTCTTAAAACACAGCATTGTAACAGATGCAAACTCATGATCTTTAGAAGACCAGAAACTTGCAGCAGTAGCATCTTTTCTCCTGTTCCCTTTATACATCTCCATTCCCCTGTTCCTGGGGAACAGGTATTTTTCCAATCTCTAGCAGGTCAGGCATATTTATTTGTTCTTAAAGTGTTTTTAAAAAGCTGCAGTTGCAGTCAAGATATTTTTAAAGAATTGTATGCCCATAAGGAGAATACCATGCCCTAATTGAACGTTCTAATCAACATTCTCCAAATAAAGCAATAGCAAATGAGGCCAAGGACAAACTGGAATGCACTTGAAGGATTATTAGCTTCCATCTTCAATTTTTAGTCCTGTATTTACAATTTGCTAAGATACTGTATTTTGAAACACTCATTGTCTAATTTCCTGATCTAGCACTGGGTCACATTTTTACAATCAGAATACACGCATCTAATTTAAAAGAGAGAATCCACTTTGGAGAGACAGGGCTTGTCAAAAGCAAGTTTAATTGCAAGAGTTCACTGTACTAACTGCAAGTTACATCCCTGCCACATATTCCCTTCTGAACTATCTGTCAGTAATAAAGACTTTAGGAAAAGCCTGGTAGCACATCCACCCCAGTTAAGCTTTTCAGATGTAGCAATTCACTAAACATGAAAGCAGCATCCAGAGTACAAGACACTATTACACCATGCCTGTAATAGGCCACTGCTGGAAAACAGTCCTCTGGAAATCTCATCTCAATTCCTTCCATATCAAAAAGCTGTAAAGGTTTGCCAATTCAGCAACACAGAATTTTGCCTGTTTAAGGGGAGAACCTTAATATGAGTTAATACAGATAAGCCCAGTGTCATCATCCTGACCAGTGTTGCTGCAAAGTCTGGTATCCACTTACTCACCTTTCTGCATGGCTGGGAGGTATTTTATGACTTCTGCCTGCACTTGAAGTGGAAAATGTTTATAACCTGTATTTAGAGCACTTATACAATAAGGTTCTGGTAATACAGAATATCTGTTTTTAAGGTGAAAAGCACTGCTGATTTTGAATTAAATGTAATATGCAGTTTGCTGGTGCAAATGTCAGTACTGCACCCAGACAGATTATGGCTGTGATAATCAGGGCTATTCTACAGGCAATAGATTCACCCACAAATTAAACAAATTATCACCTCACAGGACATGTTATCTTTATAACACACAAACCACATACCACAGACATGCATGCAAAACTACGAGGAAGGAATATATTGGTACTACAGTTCAAGCCAATTTGTGCTCTTTTAAGCAGTTTCATATTGTATAATTTCACATAGATTTAGCTCCTTAACCAGAAACTTCACTGGTTCTACACAGTAATGAACAGCAAGGGTTAGACTCAGTGCAAACCCAAGTCTTGACATTCCCTTTGTCTGATCTGCACATGGATCTACTGCCGTATCAAAATCTTCCCAGTCTTCCCAATGTTGCTACTAGAAAATATTAGTTATTTAGTTCTTTACTAGTTCTTTAACTCTGCATATTCCTCCCTCAGGCCCAATGTTAAGAGGTGCTGCAGGATGCAGAAGAAAAGAACTAGAGTTTCAACCTCTCCCAACTGCAGCACCTCCTTACAGGCAGTTGTTCAGATCTCCCAAGTTTCTACAGGAACATGATGATCCGATGGACTCTCTGGGGAGAATTTGGATTTTACTCATGAAAGAATAAATGAGCAAAACACATTCCTACTACCTCAGGGTTATGCAAAATTATAAAGCAACAACATAGCCTGCCAACAACCATGCATGCCATTCTGCAGCTAGAGAGGAATTTGCTTACCAGCACTGCCAAAATGGCACTTTTTTGCAGTACAAAAACATCATTTAAATTTTCAGTTCCATTTTTAAAAACACTCCCTGTGGGGCTTTCTAATCTTACTAAAGCTAATAGCATCAACGCAGCTTCTAATTAAAATAAAAATGCAAATGACTGCATATCTTATTAGTTACTATACCTTCTTGCTGGAGAGCAGTAAATGACTTTACAGAGAAGCAGTGAGATAAAGCAACTGGAACAAATGAAGACAGTCTAAAGGAAGCTTTTAAACCAAGGCAACTTCCAATTGTACTTCCTATCTCTAGGTGTTTTAGGGAAAAAATGTTGCTAAAGACAAAACTTCAAAGGTATGAACTGCAAAGTTTGAGGGAACACAATGTTCTGAGACTTCATAGCATTAAGTAAACAAGAAGCTATTACAAATTTCATGAAGGCTAGCAACACTGAAAGCATGAGCTGAGCACAAGATGGATGTGAATCTACCTCTCAAACCATTAATGCAATAACTCATTTTAAGCAGGGAGAAGGGCTGCTGACAACAAATGGGCAAAGCCGGGGGACAGAGCACAGGGTGGGCACGTTTTGCTCTGAGTAGGACCTGGGTCATATTCACACTTAACACTGTGCCCAGGGTTCATTCACTGCTCCACACTGGCATGAATTATCTCCACAGATTGTGTTTGGCTGCTGCAGAAATGACCCTGCTTGCTTCATTAATACTCTGCCTTTTGCAGAGTGTCACCTTACCATTCCCAAAACAGGAAGCAGTTTGAGAAACAGGAAAAGAGACTTCTGCCAAAAGCACAGAAACTCATTGAGGCTTCAAAGCTTTGCATGCTTTGTAAAGATGGGAACGTTCACATGTTTACAAACATGTAAGTTCACAAGCATGTAAGTTCCCATGCTTACAAACACGTAAGTTTCAAAGTTTTAACACTCTATTAATACTCTGGATATGTAAAAGACAAAAGCTCTTTTATAATACAGAAAAGCTGCTTCTTCTGCATATAAAACCTTGCAGCCATGGGCTACATTTTAAGGAGAGAAAGGGATACTCCAGCATACAGGATCAGCTGAACAGACTTGTACCTGTTTCTGCAGCACCAAGAACGTCCATATTATCCCGGATGGCAGAAGGCAAGGCTAAGGCTTGGATAGGAGTTGGAGCACTAAACCCCAGGGAGCTCAAGGCCTGCAGCACTGGCTCAGGTACAAACAGGTCTTTCCATGCAGACACATCAGCTTTTTGATCAGTTGAGGCAGATAAAACTTCTGTTGTCCAGTTTTTGACTTTTTTAGAAGTAGCTACTGATGGAAGGGCTTCCTGTGCTTGAAAAGCCTTGTTTTTAGGCACCTTCTTTTTCTTCTTCCTTGGAGTGTCTCTTCTGCTTGATATGCTCTCAGTCACATGTCCATGGTCTTCACAATTAGCTTCTTCTTTGATTATTTCATTACACTTTGCCTCTTTATCAACCAGCACATCAATTTCTGCTGCATTAGGAGTATTGCCTTTATCTGTTTGGCTTCTCAAATCTTTGTTTTTCTTTTTCTTTTTTGGAGGAACAACAGGTTCTTCCACCTCTTCACTGCCTTCTTCAGAAGCACTCTCAGCTTTTCTCTTCTTCTCTTTTACTTTCCCCACTTTGGAAGAACTGACTAGCTTGTACTCTGTGAGTTCCTCCAAGCACACTATATCTCGAAACTCCTCCTCAGCAAACAGATTGGGGTCGATCGGCACGGTTTTCCATTCTCCTACTACTTCAATGCCTTTTCGCTTCAATTTAAAGGAAGATCTAAATCTCCCTCCTTTTCTGGCCTTCATTTTTTACCTAAAAAAGAAACCGAGGGAGAAAAAAAAGACCTTCAAATACAAAGAATGGAGACCACATTGATATTCACGCAAATGAGAATACATGGAATAGTTATATTACTTCTTTTTTAGATATATCAATAACACAACTTAAATATAACTTCGAGCTAATATATATATAGCTAAAATATAACTTAAACTATAATATAACTAAATACAACAGGCAGGCCAGGCCTACTGCGTCCCTCCTGGAACACCTCCGGAGATAAAAGCAGGACCGCTGGATAAATCCCCTCACCAGGCCGCACAGCGCTCCCAGCCCTGCCCGCCCCGGGAAGCACCGGAGCCGCGGCGGGGCCCAGCACGGCCTCCGCCGCCACACGCGGCAGCTCCGGGCGCCTGCTCCCCCCGTCCCGCCCAGCGCTTACCGCGCTCAGGAGCTCCGGGACGGAGAGGGACGGAGAGGGACGAGAGGGACACAGGGACACACAACAGGCCTTGTCCAGGCCCGGCGTTCCGCTACCGCCGCTGCGCCCCGCGTGTGCCCCTGGGCGCCGCCATTGCCGCGTGACGTCACCCGGTGCGTGACGTCAGTGCGCGGCGCCGGCCGGGTGCGGTCCAGAGGGGGGCGTGAGCGGCCCGGGAATCCCGCCCGGGGTCCGCTCCTGCGGCTGCTCGGGGTCAGCGACACTGCCGCAACACCGGGATTTGTTACTCACGCTTGCTTGGGTGTGCGTGTGGTGCTGTTTTTAATGCCTTCTACAGGCAGAGTTACGTGTTGTAAATAGCTGCAGGGAAGGAGCGAACGCCACCGAGGTCACAGCAAGGGTCTTTTTTCCTCTTGTGTCACCCATGCTCTTGGCAGCCGGATCCTGTCGTAGGAAGAGCTCAGCATAAATAAGAATGGAAGGGTTTTTTTCTTCTAAAAGGTCGGCTGATGTTCAGAAGAGCGTCTTGCTATGAGACGGGGAGAGTGAGTTAAAAACCAGGAGCTTTGTAGGTGATAGAGACTGGTTCAAGTACAATTACAACAGTTATAATTATTTTTTCTGATTGGTATTTGCAGGTCTTTCCTGGGTCTGTGAGAAGATGGGAAACCAGAGGATTGTTTTCTCTACTTTTTTTTTCTTTTAAATGTTTTAAGGCCAAGGACAGAAATAAGCATATTAAATGTTTTCAATGACATTTTCAGTTCCAGGTAGTCATCATTAATGACTTAGCAATGCACAATATGAGGAGTTTCTCCCAGTTCATATTCCATGAGCAAGGCTAAAGAGCTTTTGATGCTTGGTCCTGATGTTCTGTATGAGATGAGTTTAAATCAGTGACAGTCAGGAAGTGAGTTCAGGGAGCAGGGACTCCCCTGTAATTCATTTATGGTGTAGTTCATGTAAAATATGTCAGTGTCGTTTATTAATAATCTAATTATTACAGCAGTATTAAGTTTATTTTTGGCACTACTTAGTGTTAGAATTTTTCCTGGGCTTGTCTGGACAAAAATATGTACACACCCTTGAGTTTACTTGCTTGTAAACATGTCTCAAATACTTAGAAATTCCCTCAAAAATGTGTAAAATAATACTCTTCCCACACAGAAATGCCAGAGCAATGTGTCTGTGGAGATGGAGACAGTGCTGCTGGGTTTTGTGTATAGAACAGACGCCAGTGAGTAAATTGCTCTTTCTGTGGCAGAGAGGACACGTTGCAGGAGTTTTCCTGGTGAGGGGATTTTGGCAGAGAGGGGAAGGTCAGGCTGCCAGTCAGGAGGGAGCAGTGTCACTTGTGCCACCACAGCGAGCATTGCTGCCCTGTGAGCTGAGGCAGTGACTTTGGCACGTAGCAAAAACCCCCAGGCTCAGCTCTGGGGCACTTAGAGAATTCAGTTTTTTCAGAAGACTCCCCCTTCTTGGTGTGCATGGTTTACATGTTGTACATGGTACCTTATACAGCCATCAAACCTTATTGATGTAGTGCTGAGCTGGAGGCAGCAATGGCCAACAGGACTGTCTCACTGACAGGAGCTGGGACTGCATCCTCGTGCCAGCCTTAAGGAAGGCTCCCAGCACTCTTCATGCATTCCTTCATTAAAAGTACCTCTCCTTAAAGGTTGTTTAGATTCAAAAGAAGTGACAAAAAAGCTTCTTGACAATATTTTTCATTTTCTCTCTTCTTATTTACTGCATGTAAGCAAAAATAAATTTGCAGAAGCAAAAGAAGTAGATTACCCTGAAATTCTGGTGTGGTTGACTAACACTGACACTGAATAAAAATAATGAGAAAGCTTTCTCTTTCTGTTCTTTCATAACAGGTAAGAAGTGTTCTTACCTGTTATTCCTAGGTATAATTACATGTCCTTTTGTAGTTGTAGAATTTCCAGCTTTGTCCTGAAAGAAAGATTTAATATGGACATGATTTGCCATATTACGTTGAATTATGCTTTCTAGTGTAGTTGTGGACATGTTTTTACGGCAGAAAGGGGTACTCTGATTTTTTCTGTAAGAACTCATGTGAGGGGTGCAGCTGATTTTCTTCTAGAGCAGTACTGAGCTCTATTCTGGACTGAGGGACTGAATTGCAGGCCCTAAATCTCACTTTGAAAGAAGGGACATGCCTGATTGTAATGAGCAATAGCTTCAGAACAGCCAGCACAGACATGGTAACTTTCTCTGTTTGGTTATTTGAGTTGCTTTGAAATGGGATAACCAAGGGAACTAAAAATTTGCTCAGTATTACAGTAACAATAATCTTGCTAAGCCTTTGTAGCATTAATCTTTCTGAGCCTTTGTGACCTGAAAGAGGCCCAGCTTTGGTATGTTGTGACAAGGCTTTGTCAATGAGAAGTTCACCTTCATGTCTAACAGCTGTTAAACTCCTGGTAAATACAATTCCATAACCAACACTGCAGAGTGAGTTCTTAGTAAAACTATAAATGGCAAATGAAACAGGTCTGCTTTACCCCCCTAGGGCTTCTTTAGATCAACAGTTCTTTAAATACCAGGAAATTGTGAATTGAAGATAATAACCTGTATTAATAAGTCATTTGTTTGCATAACTCATGTCAGTACATGCATATTTTGTTATTTTATCAATAGTTTCCAAGGTATTTAAGCCAGTATGTCTTGAGAGCCCAAGAGAACTTGAAGGGTTTGATGTCCTCATTACAGAACTTCACCTGGTAACAGATCCTGTTCTTCCCAGCTGTAAATTTACATTCCTGCAGATCAGTAGCCCAGGGATGGTGGTTTGGTCCCTACTGTGCAGTATTACATAATAGATATTATATATTTTTTCAATTCATATTTTAGTTTTTTATAAAATATGGAAGAATTATCCTAAAGAAGTGTAAGCTAGAGAATGTTTTGACCAGTACCTTTAATTTTGGGATTCGTGTAGCTGAATTCAGCACCAGGAACAGTTGAATGTGCATGTCAGCAGCTGATGTAGGCTTTCACTTAGTAATCAAATTCTTTGGTTTCTCTCTCTCTCTTTTTTTTTTTTTCTCTCTTGCAGGAGAGAGTATGTCAGTATGTGCTTAATTACTGATTTTGATAGCTGCTTCTGCTAACAAAGGAGTGTCACTGTACTGTGACTTATATTAATACTCACAGTGCGCTGTACACCTGAAGAACATGCAGCTGCTGGACAGTGGGGGACCTGATGCCTCCTGTGCTTTGCAGACTGTAAAATTTGCTTTTCTCTCTTTTCTGTCATGCAGCCAGATCAGGCTTGTTGTCCTGGTCCTGAAGTGGCAAGGTAAAGCCTTGGTTCTTGGGCTTAAGGCCTTTGTTGTCATTTTCAGAAGTTCTGGAATATTGTTCTAGCATAGCACCATGGAAAAAATAACTATTGTCAAACCTCATTTGAAAATATATACCCCTTTGCCTGTGCTGCCTTTTTTTACTTTTTCTCTGTTTGTTCTTCCAACTTCACAAATGCATTTCTTACTTTTGTCAAGCGTCATGCTCTCCTTCAGAGAATGTGTTCATAAAGCCAGGAGAACAAGTATGAGATTTAAGAGTACTGGCATGCTTAACTCTAGTTCTAGTAGCAAAGACTTTTTCAAGTACAGATTTATAAAGGTGAAGATTTTTCTGTGTGATTGAAGAATAGCAAAGACAACTCCATTTAATATGAGAGAAACATTTGGAATGGTTGCAATTGCAGTCAGATGCAGTAGATACTTCAGAATGTATCTTCAAGGGAAGAATGCTAAAGGAAGTTATGAAGATAACAGGAAATTAAATAAAAGTCAGTATTGGTTAACCAAGGGGAAATGGGAAATCAGGCCATGTCCCTTAAGAGGGTAACTGGTTTTCTGGGCAGAGAAATAAAGTGCATGTAATCTTGGACAACCTCAAAATATTCTTCATAGGGGAAAAAGGAATAGGACAGAACTTCAAGGGGAATGAAGTTGGCTAAAGAGGAAGGGAAATGTATGTTTCCTTTGGCATAGCACATTGGTGTGCATATTGATAGATTAACCTATCAGCTATATGGAGTTTGCTTGAGTTTCTTAAAGTCTTGTGGACTAATCTTATTTAATGAATAACTGTGACACAGTATTAAATTTGCTGATGACACAGTTATTAATACAGAGGGGAATTATGATATCAAGGCCGATTGAAAGGACCTTGAGGACCAGTATAATTGGATGAATTGTATTATCCAAAGTACAGCACTATTCAGCTAAGGTTAATCCTGAGAATGTATACCATTAAGATGGGACTTAATTAATTTTAGGTCACTGTGGATGACAGTAGTAATTGACTACAAGATTAACTGTGAGCTGCCAATGTAGTATATTTGGTAAACTAACTCTTGTACAGATATTCATTCTTTGCAAGAGGCATTATTTCCCAGATATTTTTTATTTTCAATACTGTATTCTGATTACCTTAATTCAAGAGAGGTGAAGTCAAACTGCAGCAGATGCCAAGGGAACTGCTAGGGTGGGCAGGAGAATGAAGAGCCTTTTTTAGGACTGAAAACTAAATTCTGAGTTTAGCTTATTTAATCCAGGATGAGAGCAGATATGACTGCAGTCTTTACATACCAGGAAAAGAAGAATAAAGGACACTAACATATGAAAAAACTTGGTAAACTCACCAACAGTAATTTTATGTAGGAAATCTTAAGTTTCTATGACAACTAATGAGTAAAGAATACTTGAAGACAAAAAGTTGTTAGTTTTAATATAGTATTTGACATGAGTGTGACAGTGTTCATGGTTGTCATAGCAAGGAACTGGACTCATCAGCTTCCTCTTATGAACATGGCAGAGCCAGTTTTTACAATAGAAAATCATTCATTTAAACTTTGTAAAGTAGTTGGGTATTAGGTCCTACTGCCAGGTCAAAAAATCATACAAATAGCTGGAAGATTTGAAGAAAAACAACACTTTCTGTTTTCTCTGTTGTTATTCTATCTTTTTGCATGTGCTTTTAACTACTTTTGGACAGAGGGCAGCAGATTAGACACTGTAGGAACACATTCCTAGTTCTCAGAGAAAGGGTGAGCACAATGACTGTGATCTTGCAGACTTTATATGTTACATAAAAATAAATTTAAGGATCTTTTCTGTGTTCTCGTAAAATAATCTATTTAATTTTTTAGATCTTTTTGGTGGGAACTAAGTTACAGGAAAGAATATGGGAGACCAGGCTACAGATGAAAGCACATGGAACACAATTCAGTGCTTTTCCCTTTATAACCCACTTATTTATATAGCTGTTACAATGCGATGACCAAAATGCAAAAGAACAATCAAAATTTTTCTGCAAATGACAATAGTGAAATGAAGCAACAGTTTCTTAGCAACAACGGGAAAATACACTAAATAATATCTTTTTCCTACTGAGGTTTGTGTGTGCTACATTCCAAGCAGTGTTCTGAAGTAGATTAATATTTTTGACCATGCTTCTTTTATATTATTCTTGTTACAGGTTTGCCTTGACACAGAGATTTCCTGAAAAGCCACTGTTCATGGCTACATTTTTACTTGGAGTACAAATAGAATAAAAACAACCTTGTTTTGTAAGGCTAAGGGATTAGATTGAACATCAAAATTGCATTTTTTAAGAGTCTGGTGGACTGTAAAAACCAATTTCAGTCAGAGGTCACTCATTTGGAAATGGTGAGCAACAGCTGCTGCAGCTTTGGCTGTCTCTCAGTGGTGGCAAACAGACAAAATTCTGAATTGAACTTCTGCACAGTTCAGGTGCTGAGTCCTGAGCAGAATTGTAATTACACAGTGCATAACCTACATTGTGTGCATTATGAAGTGGTATTTATTTTTTCTTTGGACTGTTAAATTAGGGAAAATGAGAAATGAAGAATGATTTCCTTTTTTTGGGTTTTTTGGTTTTTTTCCCAACATAATTAAAAAATACTTCGCTGAATTTTTCCTTCTTTTTTGGTTTGGCTATTGCATGAGAAATCTGACTCTTAATCAGGAGCATATACATTTTGCCTGGAAGCATTTCTTGGCATGTCTTTCTATATCCCCCAAACCAGTTCCTCAGCTCCTTCATATTTCAGCTGATTCAGGCATTGCAATACATTCTGAGACTTCACAAGTTTTCAATTTCTCTGTGAATTATTTGATTTACTGGTAGATTCTTTTGGTACATGTAACAGATATGGTAAGAAAAACAGCTTTTTCAGAGCAGTTTCCAAAAGGCAGACACCTCACTGCTGGGTAGCAAAGAAGAATTCTGCATCTGTCCAACCTGACAAATCACTTCACCCCAGAATCCTGAGGAAGAGTCAGAGTACCTAAAGAAAACTTCAGATACAAAGTCCTTCTACGTATGTTGTCTTGTTTTTTGTTTTGTTTTTTTAATCTTCACCTGCATTGAATTTAGAGCTCATTGCTTTAGAAGGCAGGAATAATACTCTCTCCTTCCACTAGGTAAGTATGGGTACCACTTCCCCAGGTGCTCTGCAGTTGTCTTCCTCAAGAAAGGATTATTCAAATAAAAAGCCTGGTACTGTCTTTCCAAGGTTACACAGCTCCTGTGTTAAAATGAAGGCTCCAATTCACTCTGGATTTCATTAAAGCAGCATGAAATAGCTCTTGATTCTAATACAATAGCTATGACAAGGTTGGAATGAAGCTGAGAGTAGAGTTTATTTAAGAGAAGAGAGGAGTGGAAAAGGGAGGAGCTGAAAGCAGCAGCAGTGGAAGGGAAGTCATACGTGACTTTAGTCACAGATGAGAATGAGAGACCACTTGCCTGCAGGTTTACTATCAGAGGGGATTCATTTTTATTTATGTGGTTTTGGAACAAAATATGCAAGCTTTATGTTTTCTGTCAAATGTATGGGTCAAAATGAGATATGTTTATATTTAATCTAATTCCTTCTGTGTTCTTTATTCTAGTCCAGTACTATATTTAGTGGAAAAAAAATCTTTTTTCTTAATTCTGTTTTTCATATTTCCAGGATATTTGTAGATATCTTTGACATATCTACAGATTTTAAATTTAATGGGAATCATTTCTGCTCAGTGTTTCCTGGACTGAGTTAGAAGGACAGTTTTTTAAAGGCAGTAAGGAAGAGATGTTTTTCTAAATGTTTACACATTTATAAAAAACTCTCTTCCTTAGTGGCTTACAAAGTTTATAATAAATGTTATAAAATACAGCATGAGTAATCAGCCTAATTGCATATTTAAACTCTGTATTATTCAGTCTATAAAACTGAATTCTGGAATTCCTTGTTTGAAAACTGCATTGAGTTCCTAGTTCAAGGCATTCAGAAGAAAATACCTTTGATTTCAGAAGATATCTATGATTCATGAGAACTACTTGCAAGGTGAAATAACCACAGATTGGCTGTGAAAGAACTTGCAAAAGGATTTTCCTAACTAACTGTGTTTGGGATTTCAGTATGTTTTCCTAATACTTATCACTGGCAGAAGCCTGCATGCCAGGATTTTATATTTGAGGAAGGAACATTGTCTAAAACTCTTTTTTTATTTCCTCTCGTAGAGCTAGTTCCTTACCAACTCCGAGAGGACTTAGGTTCAGTTGCAGCTATTTATTGTATTTTCTGGTTAATGATGCTCCCTGGTTAAAAAGATTTTGCAAAGGAGATGTTCAAAAAAGTGTTTCTTATTTTAATTCATCATCATACCTTGAAAATTCCAAATGGTTTTAGTTTTCTATTACATAACACTTTAATTATGTATATGTGTATTGGATTAGATTTTTCTGCTAATAATTCTGTTGTACATTTGAAATTAATGGAGATCCTCTAATTTTTAATGTTTTACTGGTTTGTCCAAGCACAGGATTTGGCCTAACTGGTAGACAGATAAGTAACACATAGGGGACAATGTTTATTTTTGCTAGATAAAAGCTGAGGTGCTTTCCAGTCACAGAATAAAAATTAATAAAATTCTGGGTAAAATACCACAGAGTATCATATAATCTTTATGACTGCTGGAATTTTAATCTTTTATCAACAAAACTGACTTGGTCACATGGGCATTTTCCAAGGATAAAAAAACATCGCACCCCCTCAAACAAGCCCTTGTGAAATATTTACAGGTGTCATGGTGTGGTGCTTGCACAATGCATGAAAATATGAAAATATATGCTCTCTGGTGTCTGCTGTGAGATGTGAGCAGGAATAAGCAAAGCAGGCCCCCCCCTTAGAAATAAAGAAAAGAAAACTTTATTAACTAAACTACAACTCTAATTAACAAGAAACACACAGGGAAAATGAAAACTTTCCAAAAATGTTTCCTCCTCCCCCCACCAAATTTCCAATACATCCTCCAAATCACCAACTCTCAGTCCATCACCACCCTTCAGACAATCAATTCTCAGTTCATCAAGAGGAGAGGAGTCCTTCTTGTGCCATAGGCTTCCCCTGGAAACACCATTGAAGCCTCGTGTGTTTCCGTGTCACTTGTGGCACTGCCCAGAGAACATCTGCCATCGTGACCTCTTCCTTCCACATCCAGTGCTCTCACCACTGCACATGGACCAGAGCTGCTTCTAGGGTCATCCTTTTAAGGATGCTTTGTCCCGTTCCAAAAAGAGCACAGTCTCACCTTTGGGACACCTGTCCCCTTCAAATTTCACCCCTGGGGCCGAGGGGTCTCAACACTGAACCCTCTTGGCTCTGAGCCATTGCCTCCCCCTGGATGCAGTCTCTGTGTCACAAGGAACATGGTTCTGTCCATGGCTATAACAAGAAGAGTCCAGCAAAAGCCACTCCATCATCTCTTCCCACCTAAGATTCTTCTCTACTCTTTCGACATCTTTCACTTGCCCAGACCTTCACACTTGCACATTTCCTTCTTCCATTTCATCTCTATCTCTCTTCTAGGAAAGGTTAATGTTCTGCAAAAGTTTTCATTGTCCAAAAAAGGGTTAAAAACTCGGGCTCTGCCTGCTCAGGAACTCGGACACCCTCGCTACCCCCCCTTTCTTCTCCTTCTCGGCTGTGCTGCCGGCACATGTTATCAAGTTTCCAGGTAGCACAGTCCCAAACACAGACTGTACACTCTCTCTCTCTCTCCTGGGGGGGGGGGCTGCCCCTCTGGTGCTTCTCCCACCCTTCCATCCTCGGGGGACCTCTTCACTTCCCATCTCTGTCCAAAGCCCCGGCCTACCTCACCCGGCCGCATGGCTTCCCTCCCCCACCCAGCAGCAGCAGCTGGACAGGGGAGAGACCCGAACTCTTTCCTCACTGGAACCCAAGAGAGCTTCCCCCGCCGTGCTCTGCTTTTAACCCCTGTGTTCTCAGAGGCATATCCATGCTCCCAGTGGCCACACAAGGTGCCAATACCACAGCATCCCAGAAAACTTACTTCTTCTCAAACCATGACAACAGGTTTTCTAATTTCTGGTTTGAGTGTGACTGATGTGTTCATATAACCATTGCAAAGTCCACTGTCTAGAGGTCTGGTGAATTACTTATGTCAGTAAATGCTGAGTCTAACTCTGTATGATGATTCTTGTCCTGCATGCATTTTGCATCACTTACCCACCCCAAAAGAAGCTCTCTTACTAAGTTTTTAAAGATTATCCATGCTTATTTGTATATTAATCAGAGGTAATTAGGATACTTTTATTTTGAAAAAAGCACTCTCCCTTTAGCCCCCAAGGCATTCCACATTTGTGAGCCGAAATGGTTAAGGCATCCAAGGCCTAACTGCACATATCAGGAAAACTATTCCTGTTGGAATCTGTGCTGCTGCTGTGAGTGTGACTGGTGTGTAACCTGGGTATAGAATGCAAAGGTGAAGAGTAAGAATTTATGAAGAGTGCAAGTGCTATCTTCGTCAGAGTTTTAGTTTTCTGCCAAAGAAGTACTTTTTTTTTTAAGCATTAATATAAAAGTGTTCATTGGGGAGGAACCTGGTTTGGACTTTTCATTAAAAACAGCACTTGTTTTCACTTTCCCCGGTGTAATTCTGCTTTGACACAGCGGTGAGACGGGTGACACTGGTGGGGGTCCCAGTGCCGCTGGCGCCCCCCAGGGGAGGGGTGGAGGAGCAGCGGCCGCGGCGCTGCCGCCGTGCGAGGGGAAGCCCCCGGGACCGCACCACGGCGGCCGGGCAGCCCCGCGGGGCCGGGCGCTGAGGGGGCCGGGCAGCCCCGCGGGGCCGGGCGCTGAGGGGGCCGGGCAGCCCCGCGGGGCCGGGCGCTGAGGGGGCCGGGCAGCCCCGCGGGGCCGGGCGCTGAGGGGGCCGGGCAGCCCCGCGGGGCCGGGCGCTGAGGGGGCCGGGCAGCCCCGCGGGGCCGGGCGCTGAGGGGGCCGGGCAGCCCCGCGGGGCCGGGCGCTGAGGGGGCCGGGCAGCCCCGCGGGGCCGGGCGCTGAGGGGGCCGGGCAGCCCCGCGGGGCCGGGCGCTGAGGGGGCCGGGCAGCCCCGCGGGGCCGGGCGCTGAGGGGGCCGCGCCTCCGCGCGTTCCGCCGCTGCCGCGCCCGGCGTTGCCCTGCCCTGCCCTGCCCGCGGAGGCCGCGGTAGCGCCGCGTTGCCGCGGAGACCGGCTCGGCGGGGCTGGGGCTGCCCCGGCCGGGGGCTGCGGCGTTCACCGGGGACGGAGGCGAGGGGCTGCGCCGCGGGACGGGGGCGGGGAGCGTCACTGCACCACAGCGACCGTCCCTCCTCCCGGGGCGGGCGGGGAGGCGGCACCCGGGCACCGCAGCGGGGCTGTTGCGCTCCGCTCCGCGCCCTGCCCTGCCCTCCTGCCCCTGCTGCTGAGGAACGAGCCCGCGGCCGAGGGGTCCGCCCGGCCCCTCTGGCGCCCGGGGGCACCGCGGTCCCCGCGCCCTCGCTGCGGACGGGGTGGCCAGCGACGAGGGCAAACTTGGCTCGAAACTCCCGCCCGCCGAGGCAGCAGCGGCCGCAGCGGCTCTCGGGGCTGCGGGCGCCGGCCCCGCCGCCTGGCCGCTCGGGCGGAGCGGAAAGTTTGCCGGCAGGAGGCCGGGCGGGGGTGGCGGCCGGCGGCGCTGCCGCAGTGTGTGCGCCGAGCCGGGGCCGCTGCCGGCCGCCGGAGCGCCCCGGGGCTTCGCTCCTGCCGCCCGCGCTGCGATGTGAGGCTCGGGGACAGCGACGGCTGCCGAAGGCTCTAGTTGTTACATGCGCCCAGTAATCTTCTCCAAAATGGATTTTAGTCATAGCAGTCTTTTTGGATACATAGAAGACCTGCAGGAACTAACTATTATAGAGAGGCCAGTACGCAGGAGCCTGAAGGTATATATACCTCGAAAAAGAGCGGTGCTTTAAAATCTATTTTAAATTGGGTCTGTTTTAATTATGCACAAATAAGTGAAAAGACCGTTTTTCTAGCGTTTGTTTTGGTTTGTTTGTTTGTTTGTTTGTTTGAACAGCACCAGGATATGAAACCTCCTTCTCAGTCATTTTATAATAAACAATCTCCAATTCTATATAGCAGGGATTTGATGTTTTCAGTATAAGAATATTAAGATGGGAACAAATAGACTAGCTTGGGTCTTTAGATTAAATTATATGCCACTTGTTTAATAGTGATAGTGTCTGACTTGAAACTGTACTTCTCTGACGTTCCATCTTTTCCTGGTGAAAGATTTATGTGATTGAATTTGAAATGTTGGCTGGAGGTTTCATGAATAAATTCAGATTACTCATGAAGCTATCCCTGTATGTGTGGGGAGAAGCGAGTTGTTTTAAGATTAAAACAGTAAAGTAGTCAAGCATTGTAAACTCATAATCTCTATTTCACACTTGACAGACACCAGAAGAAATAGAAAGATTGACAGTTGATGAAGAACTCAGTGATATTGAAAGGGCTGTTTATCTACTCAGGTATTTCCTAAAATGTTGCTGTGAAACATTGCTGACCATTGTATTTACATACAGCTTTTTTAGTGTTTTACTCTTCACTCCTTTAATTTTCAGTCTATTAGTAGTTCTTTTGCCTTCAACTATGTTAAGCATTTAGGCAAGATGAAAATAGGTATTGTAATTTCCAAAAAAATCACCCTATAATAGGGTGTCTGTGTACATGTATAAGAATTTCTGATCTTTTAATATGTTCCTCACCATCACAGAGTTGTACTTAATCGTCTTTTCCCCTGTAGTTGATTTTGCAAGATTCCCTGAGTGTCAATGTTATTAATACCAATAATTCAGGGAGTTCATACTCACTCCAAGCAAATATTCACTCATGGGCAGTTAACACAGGCTGGTAACAGCCTAACAGTTCTAGCATCCTGTGTGTTTGGACTTTCAGAAGAAAAAACTTGAGACATTAGTTCTATAGTCCTTAGAAATTACTGTAGAAAATACTGTGTTAATACTTCCCTCTGTTCTGGTTTTCATCATCTTACCTCCTCCTTCTTGTTGAAAATATTTATTTGCAGCTATTTGAATAACTTAAATTTGGTAGTTTAAAGTATGGATCTTTCAACTACTGTGTAATTCATCTTGGAGAGTACAAATGTTCTGGGGGATTTTGAGTTGAATATGCATTTTTAAACAATACCTAGTAATTGGAGAACCAGCTGCAGCTCCCTCTCAGTTTGCTTATTCTGCTATTTTAAGTGCTTTTCTAGTCTTAAGCCTGTGCTCAGTATTTAGAATAGATACTCTTGGTGATACAGTTTTCTCTTTTTGGGGTGCATGGCAGTATTTGTAAGTAATCATTTTTGACTGCTGATACTGCTTTTGATACTGACTACTGAAATTTATTAAATAGAAGCTTTTAAAACTTGCTTTGCTCTTAGTTGCTGTAATCAAAGCAGTCTGTTGACTGCAGGGAAATTCAGAGTAAACCTTTTGGATGTGGTACATATCACTGAAAGGACGTGTATCCATTCTGGGTTTTACCTTACAACAACCAGCATAGATGATTTTTTTCTTTTCCAGTGTGTAGCAAATTTCTTTGCTTCTTTTCCACTTAAAAATCCATGTTTCCAGCATATATGTCTTAACTAGATAATTGCCTTTTTAAATGGCATTCATAGCTTTCATCTTATCAATTGCTTTTCAACCTGGCCTTGACCTTCTCCTGACATCTTTATGTGATTTTCTCTACTCCAGCAGCTGTTCGACACATAATATTCTTTTTCTTTTAAAGAAGCGTTCATTTTTCCCTCTGCATTGTTCTCATTGCTGAAAGGAACCTTCAATCTGCTTGATATGGTTTTTGTAAGCTAGTCTTGCTGTGCATGTATGTTAATACAGTCATCCAGTGGAAGCTGTTGCTGTTGAATAGCACGTTGCTGTCCTTATACTGAATGGAGTAAAAGCAGAGTTGAAAAGCTGCCTGTAACCTAGTAGTACCTTTTATATAATGTACTAGAGTATGTACTTCTGGCTTGTCAGGAATTTTTCCTCTGTTTTAATACAATATACCTGCCTATTGCTGTTTAATAGTAATATCAGTCCAGTCTTTCTTTGCCTCATTTTCTCACACAGATGCATTATTCACTGTCCTTCACGTTGCTCCTTATGTGGGACTAACCTTGATCTAATCCAAAAAGCCACTGCCTTTTCTGAAAGTCTATCTATAGAAATAGCTTTGCTGAGGTTGAAACAAATTCTTAAAGACAATTTGTATCTGTTGTATCCCGTTTGGAAAGGATGTATACATTACATATACATTAAAAATATACAAGAACAGTAACGGAAAGCGGGTCTCTCATCTTAAATATCTACAGGTAGCATCAGAATACTACTTTTGTCACAATGGTTTTTGTATTGTCATTTACTTATTGCACTCTAATCTGCAAGTTGAAGATTTTAAATTTACTGAGGTGAGTATCTTTCAGGTTGCTTTTACAGTGCAATGGAGCTGATTAATAATGGGTAGAAGCTTTGTATGCTACAGCAAAGCTAATGTTTACTAGTGATTTTCTGGGAAAGTTCAGAAAGAGTCTTCACATTTTAAAGGCTTTCATTCTGAACAAAAACTCAACCACTTTCTTCTCTTTTCACATCCTTCACTTCTAAAACCTGCCCCCAAACTTCTCCTCCCCACCCTTGAACTTGGATTTGCTTATATTTGCTTATATGCAGAGTTGTATGTTTGTTAGATACTTGTTTTTAGAAGATTTCTGCTCCTGAAGTCTTTTACTATAGTAGTCTGAAAATGGGTGCACTGAGATCCAGGTTGGAGATAGATTTTCTTTTTTTTCCCTAGTGACTGATTCTTGCTTACTGTATATATGAGAAGGTATTAATTTTCCAGCTCTCAGAGTTTCATCAGTTATTCTTCTCTTTTCACTTCTTGTGTTCTTTGCTTCTCATTTGCCAGTAGTACCATACAGTTTCTGGTGTGGACTTTTACTTGACATTGTGAAGTTAATTGCTTTGCTCATCCTGTATGTATTTGTAACCATCTAGAAAGTAAATCTCTCTCTCTTTATTATTGCTAGTGAATGTCTTTGCTTTCAGTCTCCCCTTTTCTGCTAGTACTGTTTTTCAGATAACTGTGTAATGAGGTGGATTGATAAGAAGATCTAGGTAAAGCTGATAATTTCTAGTCACATTAATTGTCAGATAAATCCAACTCTTCAATTTGCTACATCATGTGGATATAGAAACAGTTCTGCAAGCAAAAGGAGAGGATGTAGCAGTTCTCCTGGTGGCTAGGATCACTTTAATATGACCTGAGTATAAATGAACTTCTGCTTTAAACTGCTGACGCCCAGAATACTCGGTTTTAATTAGGTAACATTCTGCAGTTAGACTGAGCTAGTTCTAATTTAATAAGAATGTGGTAACAAAGTGGACTGTAATTTATTTTAATCTCATTTAACCTTGATTCTGGTAGAGGAACTGGGCTTCCTTAGACCAGACTGTCAGGGATGTTTATGAACTTCGCATTGAAACCAAATGGGTTTAGGGACTTAGGAGGAAGAGGGATTTGATTGTCTCAGAACTATATATTAGAGCTTCAACTTGTGTGTTTGGTGGTTTCTGGAGCCTCTAACAGGAATCACTGAAGAGTTGTATTCTGTCTGTACTTTGTATGATGCTGGCCCAACAGAAGAACAAAGACAGCAAAACAGCACTGACTCTCAACCGAGTCAGTGTCAAGATTGATGGCTGATCATAAAACCATCAGCAGATTAAGAGGAGCTGCTGGAACACACTGAAGCAACTGAATAGTTTGCATTCCACCGCAGGGCATCATGACCTCTACCAGGACAGTGGCAATAAGCAGCTTGGGGACAATAATTTTTATTCCTGCTGTGAATTTTTGCCTGTAATTAGTTTTTCCATGTTTTCTGATGCTTGATTGGTGTTACTACTTATATTAATTTGTCTTACCGTAGCTCACTCTTGGGTATACAGCCCAAAGTATTCTTTGCCTGATGAGAATCTGGTTCTGGATGCTTATTGGCATAACCACTGCAGGGTGGTTTGTTTTCTGAGGACTTTTTGATAGATTTCCCTAGGGCTTTTGGATTGTTGTGTGTAGTGTATGATTTTGTGTTCAGCTATTTTTTTTTTTCATTTGTGCCTGCTAGTGTTAAAGCTTCCAGACCTTGACATTTGTGTCTTACTCAAAATAACACAGTAATAATGACTTATCAAGGTGGAAGATTGAATTATTCACCCTTTTAGGAACAAAACCATTGTTTTTGGAGAGATCCTATCTATCAGTGTAGAAAACAATCCCTTTCTAAAACATTTAACACAGTTCTTGAAGACACAATAGATACTCTGTCTAGTCTGGAAAGAATTCAATGCCTCTAAAGTTACGATGTCTTAAAAAGGCCACAGCAACAAGAAGAAAAATTGTACTGTATTGTACAAGCTATCCTTGATTAGCTAGAGCATTCTCAAATTCTAAACATCTTTTAATGCATTATATGTTGTTGATTGTGAATGTCAAAACCACTACTATTTAAAAGCTTGTGGGTTTTTTTTTTGGTCTGGTTTTTAGTGATGGTGTTAATTTTGGAAAATTTAACTTTTCTGTAGGTTCAGGCAAATCACTTTAAAATAATTTGATTTTAAATGAAAGCTTTCATTTACATGTAACTTTAGGAGCTGATTTTCTGCATTGTATAGATTTTTTTGGTGTGTTACATAATCATGAGAACTGGCTATTCTATTCCAGTTATACAGTTTATGGTCCTAATGATCCAGCTGTAATGCTCAGCATATTGGAAAATAGTTTTTCCATCTGTCCTGTCAAGCTGTAAATATCAACCTAAAAAGTATTTCTTCATTTTTCCCATCCTTTATTTTTCAAATTGCAACTTTAAGTTTTATAAAAGTTTCATTCTGATTCACTTACTTGGACAGATGAACAATTTGTTTGACCTTAAATGTGTTATGCAAATAAACTAATGAGTATAATATTGATTCTTTCACCCTAAAGTAAAAGGTGTACCTGTAGATTCCTAAAGTGCTGCTAAGTCACATACCTTTATTTAAATTTAGATTGGTGCAAATACTTCTGTTAATCATGTTTGCTGACTTGAAACTGCAGCTGAGCCAGCTGTGAATATACAGAACAGAGTTACTGTAGTGCATTGAGAAGCATTAAAATAAAGGAGAGAGAAAAATTTCAGGTTTCTTTCTCAGGCTACAGTGAAGGAAGATGGCAGTGCCAGTCCTCTCCCTGTTCTAGTGTTTGAACTATGTTTGCCCTTTTGTCTGCACAACATGCTGGGGACTTCACCTGAGGCAAATCCTGAAAATGATGGTTAGTTTTAAAACTGATCAACTGTGTGGTCCAGGACTTTGTATACTTTAAAGAAGACCTGTGCCAGCACAAAGAATTGAATAGCAGCATGGGAACAGTGCTTGGGAGGGGGTGAAATGCCTGAAACTTTGACTGGCTTATGGTATTTATGAAGTTACGGTTTCCTGGTGTCTGGTTTCACACTCAAGTTAAGCTGAAAGAAGTTTTCCTGATATCAGAGAGAAGCTCAACTCTCCTTTCATTATGTGACTGCATAACTATGTACATTATGGTACTCATAAGTTTTGTGTTCCAGCACTGATGCTGTTGCAGCCACACAATCTCACAGTCAGATAAGGGAATACATGCTAAGTCTAACAAAATTTTCAGATGCTTGGTTCCAGCAAAGTGTGGAACAAAATGCAACTGCTCATGCTGCTATAAATGGGAGTGTAAACAAGAAGTCACAGCTGGTAGATGACTCTGCTGTCAATAGCAAATCAGATGTGGTTCTTGTTACTCTGATTCTGAATGTATACTTTGAATCTGTGAAGTTAAGTACTGGCTGAAATAAGCAGAGGATAGTAAGTATCAGCTGTTGTATAACAAGGCCTTTGACATAAAATGGACTTCAAGAATCACAAAGTTGGAAAAGACCTCTAAGGTCGCTGAGTCCAACCTTTGAATAAACACCACCATGTCGAATAAAATATAGCACTAAGTGCCATGTCCAGTCAATTTTTGAACGCTTCCAGGAATGGAGAATCTACCACTGCTCTGAACAGCCTTAACTAATGAAAATTCTTCCTGATCTTCAACTTGAACATTCCCTAACACAGCTTGAGGCCATTTCCTTTCATCCTGCCACTTGTTGCCTGAGAGAAGAGTCTGATCCCCACCTGGCTCCAAACCCCTTTCAGGTGGCTGTGGAAAGTAATACAGAAGAGTAATCCTCTTCTGGCTAAACAACCCCAGCTCCCTCAGCTGCTCCTCACAAGACTTGTGCTCCAGACCCTTCTCCAGCTCTGCTGCCCTCAATGCTCCAGCCCCTCAATCTCTTTCTTGTCATGAGGGGCCCAGAACTGAACACAGCATTTGAGGTGTGGCCTCACCAGTGCTGGGTACAGGGGGACAATCCCTGCCCTGGCTCTGCTGGCCACACCATTGCTGACACAGGCCAGGATGCCGTTGGCCTTCTTGGCCACCTGGGCACAGCTGGCTCATGTTCAGCTGCTGTCAGAGGGCACCCCCAGGTCCTTTTCCACCAGGCAGCTTTGCAGCCACTCTGCCCCAGCCTGTGGCACTGTGTGACCCCAGTGCAGAACCTGACCCTTGGACTTGTTGAACCCCATACCACTAGTCTCAGCCCATGGATCCAGCTTCTCCAGATCTCCCTGCAGAACCTTACTACCCTCCAGCATAGTGACATTCCCACCAAACTTGGTGTCATCTGCAAACTGACCCAGGGTGCCCTTGATCCCCTGTCCAGATCATTGATGAAGTTATCAAACAGGACTGTTACCAGCACTGAGCCCTGGGGAGCACCACTAGTGACCATCTGCCAAATGAATGCAGCAGCATTCACCACCTCTCTCTGCATCCAGCCTTCCAGCTAGTTTTTAAGCCAGCCAACAGCACACCCATCCGAGTGGTAAGCTGTCAGCTTCTCCAGAAGAAAGATGTGGGAAACAGTGTCAAAGACCCACACCCTACACCATTCCTACATGGTTCATCTGGTCATGAAAGGGAGATCAGCTCTGTGAGAGATTTGGAAGTCTGCCTGAGCTGTGATGTGTGAGACCAGGTAGCTCTTCCTTATGTGTTGTCAGATTCTTCTCTGGAGATGCCAATTTTATTTGTGTTTCAGAGCATCTTTGCTCATGACATAATAAGGAGAAACTATCTAGCTTGATATTTTTGAATATCAAACACAGTTGAAAAATCTGTGGGTTTTCTTAACTTCTAAAAATTGTTCTGTTGTCCTAGGAAAACCTTATCATCCTCTCCTAGAAATGTTTGACATAGGAATATCCAGCAAAATATTTCCCATATTTCTTTCTTCCTACATGATGTATCCCATACATAAATAGCCTGTCGCCCATCAGGAGAGTGAGTTTCTTTTGTTTTTGTTTGGATGAGCACTGGCATTTAATAAATAGGTTAAACAGTTGCACAATTCATTTTAGATGTCACATAATTAATGTATAAATAACATAATTCTTCTTTATATCACCTTCCTTAGTAAGTTCCAAGTGTTTATGAAAAACATTTTGTGCGCATAAGGAGCTTCCTCAATAATACTAATCCTTGCTCAATAATACTAATTTAAATTTTATCATTTGCCTGCTTTGGCAAGAGATGATAATATTGGACTGGTTTTTGTCAGGTCCTGGAAATGCATCTATGTAGATGGGAAAATATAATATTTTGTGTTAGAATACATCAAAGGTATAGACTCTTCAAAGAGTAGATCGAGCTGTCCATTTTTGGCTAGTCTGAATATGCTTTCACATGATAGTAGCCTGTAAAATAATGACTGTTGTATGCTAGTGACTGAAACACAAATCTCTAGTCAATTTTTATAGAATGGCTGGGGTCAGAAAGGATCAAAGGTCATCTAATTCCAACCCCCTGCCATGGGCAGAGACACCTTCAGCTAGGCCTCTTTGCTCAAGGCCCCATCCAACATGGCTGTAGGTGCTTCCAGGGTTGGAAGCTCTGGGAAATCTCTTCCAGTGCCTCTCCACCCTCACAGTAAAAAATTTCTTTCTAATACTCAATTTAAACCTACTGCCAGTTTGAAGCTATCCCTCTTTGTCCTATTGCTACATGCCCTTGTAAGAAGTCTTTTTTCAGCTTTCCTGTAGGACTCCTTTAGGTACTGTAAGGCTTCTATAAGAGGCTGCTCTCTTCTCCAGGCTGAACAACTCCAATTCTCTAAGCCTTTCCTCGCAGGAGAGATGCTCCATCCCTTTAGTTGTCTTTGTGACCCTCCTCTGAACAGGGTCTTTGTTACCCTTCTTCAAACACGTTGATGTCCTTTCTCTGCTGAGGAAACCTGACCCAGCGCTCCAGGTTGGCTCTCATGAGAGCAGGGTACAGAGTCACATTCCTTGCTGGTCACATTGCTTTGGATGCAGCCCAGGAGAGAATTGGCTTTCTGGCTTCTGCACAGTGCAGTAGTAGCCAGCTCACATCCAGACTCTCTCCCACAAACACCCCCAAATCTTTCCCAGCAGGGCTGCTCTGATCTGTTCATCCCCTGGCTTGTGTTGATACCAGGGTTTGCCCTGACCCAGGTGTAGCGCCTTACACTTGGTCTTGTCAAACCTCATGATGTTCTAGCAAAGCTCAGCTTGGTGTTGGTGGCAGATTTGCTGAGGCAGCACTCAGTCCTTTTGTCTGCACCATTAACGAAGATACTGAATGACACTGGTCCCAGTATGGACCTCTCAGGGACACCACTCATCACTGATGTCCATTGAGACTCTGGAACAATGACCACTATCCTCTAAATGTGAACATCCCACTGATTCCTTATTTACTGAACATGTCTTTCTTGCAAATTCCTTATGGTGTTTTGAGGACTACCTTGTTGTAGACATTGGAAGCCCTTCACATGTCATGATGTGATGCTTCCGTGGCCCTGCACTCTGACTCCATATGTTGCTAGCACAAAGAAGAGACAGGAGTTAGTACTGATTCAGCCACTCTTTCCCTAAAAGCAGGTTAGTAGTATGCACCACTAGCTGTCCCAAAACATCTGAGTACTCTTGAGACTCCTCAGAAGAGTGACTCTTAGTGCTGATGTGCTGATACACCCTGTATTTTTGCATTCAGGGCTGTTTAAATCTTTTCTGAAATATATTGGTTCATATTGCTACACTGTACACTTTATGTGAAGTTGTTTTACTAAGGGGAAATTCTGATTAAAATTTTAGGACTTCAGGAACTAGGACTGCAGTCTTGGGCCTGTATCTGTGCCTTTTTAGATATGCTGTGACAGAAGAATTTGGAACAAGACAAGAAATAGCTTTGTTGAGATTTAAAATTAATCCTGCTCTCTGGGGTAAACTTGTATAATGGTTCATTTAGCTATTTTTAGAGTTAACTTTAGTAATATTAATGTTTTTTTCCTTGTTCCACCAGCTGGTACTCTAAGTGCCAGCACTGAGTTATCCTGGATTTTATCAAGCCTTGGAGCCCAAAGCTTTATGTCACAGGAAACAAAACCAGGATCATTTAATCACTTAGAGAGAAATTTTTTCACAGTGGAAACAGAATGTGAATGTAGACTGGGCTTGAGACTAAGCAACTCAAAGAGGTCTACATTATTCCTTGAGAAGATCTTCAACATTGGTAGGAACATCTTATTTAATCTTTTAGGGGCAGTTTTTTGTGTAAGAGAAGTTCTCTTTAGTTCTTGAGGACAAACAGAACAGGAAATTGAAGTGATTTCTATAGCAAGGGCTTCTATTGACATAATCTGGCAAAACCCATATTACAGCTAAAGAACGAACTGTTTTCATGATACACAATTATAGGACACTGTACCTGAATAAGGCCACTTCAGATTCAAAAACTGATGCCAGAACTGGCATCTCTAGCCAAAGACAGTTATGTCCTCAGGCAAGGTTTTTTTAAAAAACACCAGTAATACAAAAGCACATTGATGGGAATTGTTCATAACTGAGTTTTTCTTGTAATTTACCCTTTGAGAATTAATGTGTCACTGGCATCTTAGATCTTGATTCTCTCCTTTACCCCAGTGAATCTTTACCTTTCTAGATCAGGTTGTGGATGTGTCTTTGCAGTCTGAACAGTAACAGTATCCTTTGCAGGCTTTGAAAACCAAACTTTGACAAGATGGAATCTTTGCCTTTGAATGCTAATTCCCTGTGGCCTATCCACCCTTGTATCTGGAAGAAAAATGTCTTTCTGGTGTAAGAGTGATAATTAAACAGAATGAAGAAAGGGACAAAGAACCACTTGAAAACTTTTGCTAGATCTCCTGGATACATCTGTCTGAGGCTTTTTTGCTGCTGCCTGATACTTTTACACAAGCAGAAAGTACCAGATGTTTCACATTGGTGTTATTATTTGAATGGACTCTTGGTGATGCAGGTATTCTTATTTAAATTATCCTATTTAGCCTCTTTTACATTCAGATAAATGTTTCTGTGTGTTTCTCTTTGCAAAACATTACCCTGTGAGGAGTTAATGTTAAGAAATAAAAATATCAGGCTTGGGATATGTCCCTGTATCTTGGTAGCAGTTGTTCTAGCAGCAGTTTTGTTTATTCCATGTTACGTGACTGTGGGCTGTGAGAATGTGTACAACTCTCATGTACAGTGTAGCTGAGTCATTCCTTGTCAATTGTATCAATTCAGAGCAGGACCAAGGGTAATTGCTCTGCTTTGCTGAACTCATTAACTGTTGTTGGAAACGTCTTGCCCATCTATCCCTTATATATTACCTTTCCTGACAGGCTACATATAGACAGTCCTTCTTAGTCATTGCATAATTCCAAAATTGCAGTTGCTTTGTTTACAGAAACATGCTACAGTGTGAATTTAGCCTGAGTGTTTCTATGTAATGCCTACTTTCACATTCTTCTACTTGTTATTGAATTTACTATAAGAAAGTCAGGTGTAGGCAGTGTGCATGCAGGGATAGATCAACTGGCATGAATGGAATTCCATCATTTTAAGTGTGTGTGAGTCCAAGCTGAGTATAGTAACAGAAGTTTGTTATAAGACTTCAGATATTTTTTTTTTAAAAGACAATGTTTGTAAGATTCTATAAATGAAGGTGACCCACATTGCTAAGTCAATATGATGTGTAGTGGTGCAGAAAGGCTGCAGTCTCAAAGAGCATGGTCCTACATTCTTTCAAATAGGGAGAAAAAGCAATTTATGCATTCTTCTTGTCCTTATCCATTTTTCAAGAATCATCCGAAGAGAATACTTCTAACTTTGGAAATGGACCAATATGGGATTTTTTCCTAGGGCATTTTTCTCTTAAGTTTTTAGAGTTAAATCTCCTGTTTGATTGTTGGGGGGAAAAAATATTTTTTTCTTTCCGAAATCTATCTTAAATCAGAATGTTATAATTTTTTTTTAGTTTTTTAAATGGCAAAGCAATGCAACTTTAAATAAAATTGCATAGGTTTCCACGGGGTTTTATGTGATAGTCTAAGAGTAAAGGTATAAACAGAAAATCTTGGAGGACTTTTGTTTATCCAAGTAGCTTTGTGTCCAAATTTTCAATTATGCCTCTAGTAAAAATTCAACATTTTTTGAAGTAAAACCAGTAAATTAATTTGGGTAGGTATCAATTTGCTTCTTTCTCTCCCCACCCCTGCTGCCTCCCCATGGCTATTGTTGAACAACAAAGAACAACATTAAGCACTGGAGCCACCAGTTTATGCTACAATTAAATATAGGCTGTTCAAAGCTGCTTGTTTAATTCCAAAGCATTTCTCTTTATCAGTTGGAATAGACAAGGAAAGTTGGATTCCAGGTGGATGAAAGCATTTGATAACACGATTGATATGAGCTGCACAGCAGAAGTGATGTTGCACTCAATAAAACCATTGCATTTTGCTTGCAGTAGTTTATGCCTACAAAATAGGATGATTTACTGTTTGTCTGTGCTGCATGAGAAGTGCAGCTGACCAGCTTGTGGTCAGATTTCCTGAAGTGTATATACTGGCTTTTTTTTCTTCCTCCTTAGTGAAATTGCTTGGTAACTTCTGTTACCAAGCATATATTGAGAAGGCTCAACTAGGAACAGAAGGAAAATGGTTTAAACATGCTAATTGTATTTTTGTTGTAAATAAGTGTTGATTGTATTGTTTCTAGCAGAATAAACATATGTAAAAGAGAAATGTGAAAGGCGTGTGCTTTAATACACTTTTTTGTATGATAATATTGCTTACATTCTTGGGCAGGCTTGGAGATAAAAATCCTATCTTTAAATGGAGAAACAGAACAGATCCCATTTTCACTGCTGAAATTGTAACTGAGCTTTTTGAGGGGGAGGATTTATGTCCATATTAAATAGCAAAACATGAGTCATTGCCTGATTGCTGCTTGCACCAAACTTTTTCTGTTATAAACAGTTAATCTCTTTTATGTACTTTCGTTTCAAAGCTCAGGACTAGGACACCTATTTCTCTGCCATTTTGGGAACTAGAAGTTAGTTAGACTATAGTTAGTTACATTCAGGGCAAGATTAAATTTATTTTTGTTTTTTTCCAACTGCAGCAATTGATAGTCACTAAATCAATGCAGAAAAGAATGATACTTAAAATTAACCTGCTTATTTACTACAGGTTTGAACCCAAGAGTATATCTATTTCTTCTTGTTTTTATCACCATGTAAAGCAAACTTAAGTGTATTTTAAGGGTTACTTGTAAATTCTTTTGAACTGTGCATGCTTGTTGTATTGCAAGAAAATACTTGCACCATAAGTTTGTAATAAATCATTAGATGCATACTGGTATGTAAAAATCAACTCTTATTGTGGATAAATACACTTGTGCTTTGATCACTTAAACTTTCCCATCTGTTTGAGAATGATGTGTTAGAGGGTAGATAGATCAATAAAATTGATATACAGATCTTTGTATCTTACATATTTATTGCAAATTCTGAGGGCATTAAGTAAAAATTTCTTCAGTATCTCATCTTCCTTATTAAATGAAGAAGGTGGTTTTGGTCTTTTTAAATGAACAGTTGGAATGTGGCTGCTTTTTGATCTGTTGGGTATAATGTCCCCCACCCATAAAACCCACAAGTTGAAAAAGATTCTAACTAGAGTTTAGTACTTGATAGGTCATTTGAGATGTTCATGACTCGCTTTACCTGCCTTTTGGTAAAGGGTGTTGGGAGTATTTTCCCCCAAATGTTATTCCTTTCCCTTTCTCACTTTCATTTTCTTTGCCTTCATTGCTGCGACTGGGGGTTTGCCTTAAACTCATTATTTTCAGGGGACTGCACAGTGAATACCGACTGAGATGGGTTTTGTGACATCTCTAAAGACTATGTTGGCCCAATGGAAGTTGTATAGAACTTTGGAGTTCTTTATGCACTAGAATAACATCGATAGCTTCAGCACTGTGGGCTGTGTGTATGACAAATTCTGCCAGTCAATATCCATTTGCATGGATGCCTCTTCACATAGCTAACAAAAGTATTGTTCATGAAAATAATATATTGTGTTAATACTACACCATGAGCTTAGACTAAAGATTGATTGTCCCAAACCTTTCAGTGATCAGTTAAAGTTCTTCTTCAGTAACAAACAAACCATGGGGAATGGCATGCAAATAGTATTGTACCAATGGATGCTTTTTAAAATAATTTTTCTTCTTCTGTGTTAATTTTTCTTCCATAGAATGATATTGATATCAACATAGTAAATACATAAGCCAGAAATTCTGATGCTTAACACTGAATATATGCTGTGAAGGATCTATGCAGCTGAGCATATTTGATATGTATTCAAAGGAAAGAGATATTCTTTTCTTCAGAGATGGTTCTGGACTAATTTTAGTAAATGTGGGTGGAATTACTGGTAAATGTTTTTGTTTATTCTTTCCATTGCAGAACGTCAAACTCTTTCTGGGATAACTGTATCACTAAAAAAATAAGCTAATATGTGAGGAAAAAATAGTGTAGCAAAAGGCTATTTAAGATTATTTTAGTGATTTCAAAGATAGGGAATGTTACTAGGACTACTACAGTTACCTAAACATAATTGAGTAGTGACTTGGATTAACCCCAGGCAGCTGCCAAGCCCCCACGCAGCCACTCACTCACTGGGGGAGAATCAGAAGGGTAAAAGCTGGAAAGCTTGTGGGATGAGATAAAAACAATTTATTAGGGAAAGCAAAAGCCATGCACACAAGCAAAGCAAAGCAAATTCACTGCTTCCCACAGGCAGGTGTTCAGCCAGCTCCAGAAGAGCGTGGCCCCATCGTGTGTAATGGTGACTTGGAAAGTGAAACACCATCATTCTAAATGTCCCCTCCTTCCTCCTTTCCCCCCCACTTTATATACTGAGCATGATGCCATATGGTCTGGAATATCCCTTTGGTCAGTTTGGATCACCTGTCCTGGCTGTGTCTCCCCCCAATCTCCCATGCACCTCCAGTCTCCTCCCTAACATGGAGCAGAAAAAGCCTTGGCTCTGTGTAGGCCCTGCTCAGCAATAACAAAAACATCTCTTTATAATCTACCCTGTCTTCAGCACAAATCCAAACCACAGCCCTGTACCAGCCACTGGGGAGAAAATTAACTGTTCCCCAGGCCAAACCAGCGCAGGTAGGTAGGAGGATTCTGATGGTGTGCTGATAATGGTTTTATAAAGAATGCAGATATGGATTAATTATCTGTATATGTAATGCTTGTTTTTATCTACTGTCTGAAATTATTCTGTCAGAGAGCTGGAAATTTGAAAGATTTGTGTCACTACTTCAATTTGTTATGTTAAATGTATTACCTGGTTTGATTGTCCACTCCAACATGGAACAAATGTTATGTTTGTTTGAGAGACATGACTCTAACTCTTCTATTTAATTAAGTAGCTGAATTTTATCCTACTTTCCAAAGTGAACAAGTAAAGTAAAACACTTTTTTTTTGACATAACATGAATCAGGAACAGCTTGAAATTGAAGCAGTTTTTAGTTATTTGTGTATTTGCCTCAGAAAGCTGCCTTCAATCTATGGTTGCTTTTGATACATGAGAAAGCAGCACTAGAGTCAGCTGTTTGAGGCTGTATTGCTGATGCCTGGAACTGCATCAGTCTGAAGGAGCTGTCCAATATACTTGAAAATATGAGTATACTTGAAAATAGGAGTCCAAATTACTTGAAAGTATGAGTATTGAAGCTATGTATACTCCTTGAATAATGAATAGAATGTGAACCAGCAAAGCTTTCCACTTCTAACTTGTCTAAAATCTAGCTCTTATATGGAGTAAGTTCACTGCTCATCTTCATTTCCTAATTATTTTTTCTTTTGAGTCATCAGGCCCTTACAGCAGTAATTTGATAGAAATTTAATATGAACTGTTGAAAGTCATTCTGAGCTCACAGTTAATTTCCTTGGCTGGGAATAAAGCTGCTTCTACAGCTAAAACTTCAAATTGTTTCTAAAATTTTAGATATATTTTTCAGTGCTCACAATTTGACTCCTATATTTATCAATTTAGAACATAAGCTTAGCTTGTATTACTAGATATAATGCCTATCTACTTACAATATTTAGATATCCATATAAAGTATATCTAAGATATCTAGTTATGGTTTTCTTGTATATGAGGAAAATGCTGTGATCAAAAGCTTCAAACCTTCTCTTTAGCATTTTTTATTTTTATTTTCTTGTGGCTTTTCATTCAGGCACTGTACTAATACCCTGTAGTTTCATTCTGTACTCAGGTTTTTTTTGGTGTCTTTATGATTCTTTTATATTTGCATTTTCTTTTGATCCAGTCCCTGTGATTTTGAAAAAGGCTGATCAACTCATGTACAAAGTATGTTTTGTTTACCATTTGTCTGTGTTCTACTGTTAGTAGGATTTTGTTATGGGGATTATAAGCCTATTCTAAAAAGTTTGAATTTTTTGAAAGATTAGGAAGAAGTTCTACTTATACTTTGATTCTAAAAGGCTAGGCTTATTCAGGCTTTTACCATTGTCTTCAACTCTTGCAAATACAGAAAGCACTTTTTTATGAAGCCAAGCAGATACAGGCAGAAACCACTTAACAGTTGCTTTGCTAACCTTTAATGTGCTTTTCTTAATAGCATGCAGAGGAATTGCAAGTGGATTTAGCATAGCATAATTTGTTTTTAAATGATTGAAGAGACTCATAGCAAGGGTTGAGGTGAAGTGGCAGCTTCTGTTAGAGCTGTCAATAAATCTTGAAGAAATAAACAATTTTTTTAGACCTGTGAGTCAGTTTAGAAAGGAGAGGTTGAAATGTACAATTACAGCTTTCTTTTTTAAAAAAAATTCTCATCAGCTTCTAGGACTGTTAGATTATAGTTGCTATGAAAAAAGAAGTATGGAATTGATTCAAGATGGAATATGCTATAGTCAGAAAGGCTGAGAAGGCATGATAGAAATACACAGAGTAATAAAGGGCAAGCTTTGGGAACTGGTGTTTATAATTCTCCACACAGGTAAGACCCACAAACTGAAGAAGACTCTAAGTAGATTTTAGCACTTATTAGGTCATTTAAAGTTTTCCTTTCTGTGTGAATGAAGTATACTGATAGAAAAAATAAGACTGGAGAATGAAAATATATCCTGTGTCTAAATTAGACTATAAGACAAATTTAGGTCAACAGAAGTAATTTACCCTTCTAGAATTCTGTTAGCATCTGTGATTTGTTTTCACTTTCAGTTTAGAAAAATTACAGGCCTTGTACTTTTTCAGAAGACTTCTTATAACACATAATGCATGCTGTGAACATGACAAATCTGGTTGAATGTGAAAATTATAAATTCTGGGTCAGTGAATGAAGACTGGCAGAATGAAAGATAATACCAGCTCATAGCTCATTTTTGCTGTATCACCTAGGAATGGGAAATGGCATTATCTTGATCTTGAAGTAAAAAGACCAGCTTTACTTTTTACATTCAGACTCAAAATAAAAAATGACAAAATGAATTCTACCTAGAAATCATATAAAATGCAATACGTGTTATAAGTCCTCTAAGGAAGAAGAAACATTTATCTTCTAGGATATTGTAATGTTTATATTGAGGTAATATTTGAGAGGAAAAATGTGTTCCTTTGAGGCACTTACATTCTTGAAATTTTTCTTAAAATTCAAGGCAGAAAAGCTCAATTTTTACTCATAATAATTAATGTATAAACTCATCTTAATATCTGATGATATTAAGAAGAACAAAATTATTGTGTCATTATAATGTATTTGGTTTGGTTCAGAAACAGAAGGGGGTATCTGTATGAGTTAGAAATTCTAATTTCTCTCTTTGACAGATATTCAGCAAGGAAGCAAAAATAAGAGACTTCAGTTGACCAAACCTATCCTGGTAAACAAGGTTGCTATGAATACAGAACTACTGTACAGCTAAATCTTGGGTTTCGATTCTTACTTTAATTACAACAGAAGTTTCACATGTAGTGGTGTAAGTTCAGATATGTACTAAAATCAGATTAGTTTCTTCTTATTTAATATATAGACCATGTAGATTTTTCACAATAAACTGAAGATGATTCTCAAAGGAAGTCTTATGAGCCACACACCTTTATGTTATTGACAGAAATATTTATCTGGATTTCTAGTTTGCCTTGGCAACTGTAGATTGCACAGGAAAACAGAAATCCTGGGGGGAGAATTGAAATGGAATAATTCTGAAAAGGCTAAATCCTGTCAGATACTGAGCTTTTATACAAATAGGAAATTAAGTCTAGGATTTATGAATCCCAGTCACAAAATAGTTCAGGTGGTTGAGGACCCCTGGAAGTCATTTGGTCCAATGCCCTGGTTAAAGCAGAGCCAGCTTCCAAGTCTGATGCCATTTGATGTTAGCTCACATTGTTCAAGACATTGTACAGATGAGTTATGAATGTGTCCAAAGATTCCCACAACTGTGGACACCCTTTTTCAGGTTTGAGTGTTTGTGAATTTCATTTTCCTAATACCCAGTTAGTTACTGAATGCTTTAATCTTTTTTTTTTTAATTGTGGTGTTCTAATCCCTCACTCATTGAAGTTGCTAAATTTTTACTTCTGTCTTCAACAAATTCAGATTTGGACCAACATAGAATGTTATAGAATCTTGCACTGAAAATAATGTCACTTAAGGGGTGTTGAGTTAACGCTGTAATTCCCTGCAGCCACTCATCAGAACTCTGTTTACACAGAACACAGATTTGAGTTGTTGATTCAACAATGGCTATTTAACAAATCACTTTTGCCAAACTGGTGCAGTTAGCCCCAGTGTGAAAGAAAAGCCTCTACACAAACAGAGCTTCAGTTAGAGCTTGGGTAAACATTGTACCTCAGTCTTCTTTACAGGATTGTATTCTGCTCCTGCCATTGTGTTTTGTAGGCTAGTGTGAATGAAGGAGAGAGAAATGTAAATCTGTCTTTTCTTTTTCAAAATCCTTTGTGATAATATTGTCTTGCAGTACTTTCCGTGACTGATCTTCAATTCTTCATGCTGCCGAAGGAGTAGCCCTTCCATCCATTTCCAAATAGCAATGTTTCTAATTCAGTACCCTGGGACTTTTAAAATTTTCTTTGTTCTTACCTTGTAGAATCTGTTTTTAAAAATGCTTTTAAAATTAATATAAGAAATCTTATTGTCTTCCTTGAGCTTCATGAAAATTTGCAAAATTGGCAACACATACCCTGAATAAAATCGTAGTATAGTGGGAAGGGATCTCTGGAGATCATCTTCCTGCTCAAAGTAGTGTCAATTAGTGGCAATGTATTCAGAGTCTTGTCTTGAATGCAGGATTTTGAGTCCTATGGATAGAGACTGCACCACCTGTGTGGGCAACTCTTTCCAATATTTGAATACTCTGACACAGAAGAATTTGTGGGTTTTTAAAGGTTTAAGTGGAATTTCCTGTGTATTGAATTTGTTCTCATTGTTTTGCATCCTATCACTGGGCACTGCTGGGAAGAATCTGCCTCTGTCTTCTTTACTGTCTCACATCAGAGTTTATACATGTCAAATAAGGCCCCCAAGCTTTCTCTTCTCAAGATTAAAAATCCCTTTTGTCTAAGCTTCTGCACAAATATTGCAATGAACTCACTGCCACCTGTCTGAGATTCTTTTGTTGAATAGAGAAGAATAATCATGTTCCTTGAGCTGCTGGTGATGCTCTTGAGTGCAGCCCAGGATGCTGTCAGCTGCCTTTCCCTCCAGCTCAGTTTTGTGTCCACTGAGACCCCCAGGTCCTTTCCTGCCAGGCTGTTTCCCACTTGGCTGGCCCCCAGTCTCTACTGGTGCATGGGGCTGTTCTGCCACAGCTACAGAACTTGTGTTTCCTGCTGCTGGAACATAAGATCCCTGTTGGTTTGTTTCTCCAGTTTGTTGAGTCACTAGAGTCTTCTGGTCTATCAACACCTCCTCCTGGTTTTGTGTCATCTGCATACTGAGGGTGCCCACTGTCCCATCGTCCAGGTCATTAATGAAAACTTTATTGCCCCCAGTAAGGTAAACTATGAGGTAAACCACCTGTGGATGGCTCCCTTGCCACTAATCACAGCCCTTTGGGCTCAATAGTTCACTCAGTTTTCAGTCCACATCACTTTCCATTTGTCCAGCTTGTACTTCATCAGTTTCTCTATGGGGATATGATGGGAGACAATGTCAGCAGCCTTGCTAAAAGGAGTTAAACAACTTCCACCTTCTCAGCCAGTCACATGTTGTCAACTTGGCTGGTCAGGATTGACTTCCCCTTCACAAATCCAGGCTGACTGCTCGCAGTCACATTTCTGTCCTTCAAATGTTTGGAAATGGTTTCTAGGAGGATTTGCTTCAGTCGCAAGAAATCACAATGATTATGTGGACTTCATTTTATGATGGTAAAAGAAATAAGTAAAAGCAAATGCAGGAGCTAGAAGGAGAAGGCTTAGTGCTATGCTTGTGCTTGAGAAGTGTTTGAAAACTGCTTTACAAGGGGTCTTACAGTTAGGCCAGGTCTGGTACCACTGTCCAGCAGGAAGCAGCTGCTTTTGCAGAGGAAGGAAGTATTTGGGCAGGAGCACTGGGGCCTGAGAGCTTCCCTCCCTGCATGAGGATTCCCATCATTGCTAAATCACTGGGATCTCCTGTAGGATGAACTCAGAAGATGAGTCCTGAAGTTTTATATTTAAATGGTGTGTGGATTTTGCTAGCACAAAAGAGGCTGAGCTGAATTGCTTTTAAGTATAGGGCTCTGTTGTGTTCTTCTATAGTTAGCACTGTTAATAAAGGAATAGTGCCTTCAAAACACTGAGCTTATTGTGACTCTGAAGAAAAGATACAGGATTTATTTTAATTTGTTTATTAGTACAAAAATGTGTACGGCTGAGCATTTAGCAATAATTCACTATAATTCTGGAGTTTTTGATATTTAAAGAAAATCTGTGGTGCAGCTCATTTGGTAGAAATAGAAATCTTCTGCAGTTGGAAAATTACAGACTGTGTAGGTGTTGAAATGCCTCCTGCTTCACTTTCTTAATTGGCAGTAGGCCAGATACTAAGAATTTCTGATTTAAAGGGAAATGCTTCCCTTTTCTTTATGTTTTGAAGGATAAGCGTAGCATTTTGTTTGCATTTTTTAGCAGTTAGGGTTTCTTCCATGTTGATACAAAATGAATAAAATTTAAATTAAAAAGCTTCTCAAGTTACCTTGGCTTTTTGCATTACTACTGGATGACACAAAGATATGCATGCCTTGCCAAAGGAAAAGGATGTGTTGATGTTTAGTTTTAATTTTGGCATCCAGACCCTCTTGCTTTCTGATTCTATTCTAGGAGTTGATCTACTTGAGTAATTTTTCTTTTCACCTCATACTTTTTTTCATTGCTGCCTACCATTTCCTTCCCATCCTGCTTTTTTTTTTTTTTGTTTGTTTCCTTTTTCAATTGTGGGATGCCATTGAGTGAGACAGAATGGGGAGAAAGGTACAAGGTCTGTAATTTAACCAAGTTTTTTACATCCTTTTTTAATCATGTTTGTGTGCATATGACTATACATCTGACTGCTTTCCCTACAAAAAGGATATAATGGTAGGTTTCTGGTAAAATGCTGCACCCTGTGTGTTATTTTCATGTATATCTTCTATTTGCCGCCTTCCTATGGTTTATCCCTTGTATTGCCATAAGGCAAAAGATTCCATGAAACCACTGCCTTGATCATCTGGTTTGAAAAGATCTTTCAAAAGTTTCACAGTTTTGTGCAGAGCTACACTAAAATTTAAAACATTCCATGTAGGAAATGATATATAATAGCTTGATAGGTTGATTTTTTAAACGTGGTCTTCTACCACATATTTAAAAAAAGAAAAAAAAAAGCCTCATTGCTTGCATGAAAAGCCTGAGTAGTGTAGGTTTGTTCTTCTTGGTTTTGTTTTGTTTTCTAATGAAAGCCATGAGCTTGTAATCATCATAGTGAGTAATGTATTGTATGTTTATGTTTTTGTAAGTTCTGGTCAGGATATCCAAGGAACAAGTGTGGTGGCAAATCTTCCAGTCCTTATGCGACAGAATCCTGCAGAAACACTTCGTCGGGTTTTACCAAAAATCAGAGTAAGTTTTGTGTGTTGAGGTTTGAATGTATCTTTTTCTGCCAGTTTAATTATTTTAAAAAAGAAAAAAAATCCACTTTTATTGCAAACTCAGTCTCTAGGAGGTGTATGTCCAGTAGGTCTTCTGCATTAATTCACTGAACTTACAAAGTATTACAGGCATTATAGTTTTTTTAAAAATTGTTATGACAGGGAAAAACAAAAGCAGAATTAGTACTATTTAAATGTTCTAAAAGATTTACCAGTGTTTTGACAGCTTTTTTGAGAATTCTTTTTGAGGACTATCGAGTCATAATGGTCGATTCTGATGTTCTGAAACCCCTTTCATCCAAACATTAAGATCTTCATGGTGCTGTCCAGAAGAGTATAGTTTGCTTTTAGTCTGTGCAATTTCACGTTCTACCCTCCACATTTTTAGTAAGTCACTGCTAGTTGCGATAAATGCACGCTGACCATGTAATGTTGTGCAGTAATTTTATATAGAGATATGTTTTTTAAGGGAGATTTGGGTTGTTTAACCTGGAGAAGGGAAGGCTCTGGGTACATCTTATTTTGAATTTTCAGTTCTTCAAAAGGGGCTTATAAAAGGACGAGGACAAACTTTTTGGCAGTGCCTTTTGAGATATGACAAGGGGCAATGGGGTTAAATTAAAGAAGGATAGATTCAGACTAGATGTTAGGAATACATTCTTTGACATGAGGATGGTAAAGCACTGGAAAAGATTGCTCAGAGAAGTTATGGATGCCCCATCCCTGGAAATGTTCAAGGTCAGACTGGATGGGACTCTGAGCAGCCTGGTCTAGTGGAAGGTGTCCCTGCTCATTGCTAGGGGGGTGGACTAGCTGAATTTTAAAGGTCCCTTCCAACCCAACCTATTCTATGATTATGTGATTGTGAAGAAGATACCTGTCTCCATATTTCCACTCCATCCCAGATAAGTACCCAGAAGAAATGTACAAGTTCGTTTAAGGTGTGGTTTTAGGAGCGCCTTGGCCAAATAAGAACAAACTAAATCACAAATGCAAATGTAAAACTTAATAATGCTAATGACCCCTAGGACCCCTGCAGAAGAAGAGGGTTGGAGAAGGCCTTATCAATGTATACAAATACCTGACAAAGCAAAGACAGAGAGAGGCTCTTTGCAATGGTACCCAGTGACAGAACTGCAACTGTTGCAATGTGCACAAACAGAAACACAGGAGCCTTCTTCTGAACATCAGGAATCACTTTTTCACTGTGAGGGTGACAGAGCAGTGGCACAAGTTGCTTAGAGATGTTGTTGTCTTCCTCCTTGGAGGTATTCAAAGGCAATCTGGGCATGTCTCAGCTGTAACTGGCCCTGCTTGATCAGGGGGATTGGAGAAAATGCCCTCCAGAAGAGCCTTCCAGCCTTCAAGCATTCTGTGAATATCAGACATCACCTCTCAACTTCATGTTATGTCCTGAAATGGCCTGTCCTGATCTCAGGAGAATTTTGTTTCTTAAAAGGAGCTGTTTCAACTTTTATCTGATTATTTAGATTCAGCAAATGGTCAAGAAATAGCTCTTCTCAGGACTACGGATTGGTACAGACTGACCGATGATTTAGAAAACATTGAAGTGCTTCTGGCTACATTCTGCACTATGAGATGCAGGTCAATAGGCATTTGCTGAATATGTATGAGTGTAAAAGTGCTTTGAGAAGAATGACTTGAAGTTGCAAAGTAATTGGAAACCCTTCAACTTGCACCAAATATCTGCAGTTACAACCACCAATTAACCTGACATATGTAATGCAGTCTTTCTAAACCAACCTACTGGCTTCAAGAAAAGTTGGTTTGGTTTTTTTATGCTTACCGTACCGAATCCATTTTTTTCCTCTAGTCTTCTACTTTGAGAGTAGAATTCTTCCTAAAATTAAGGAGTAATAAGAAACACTAGGGATTTTCTACCTTTATTTTTTCAGGCTGTAGAGAAATGCTGGTCTTGCCCTGTCTTCAATAAAAAGTCTAGTATGGGAATACAGTTTTTGATTCTAGTTTTAAATTTTTTATTTCGGGATGAAGAAAATATTTGGAAGTATAATAATTTGCATGAATAGGAAAGTATTTGTACAGTGGAAGTTGGATCTCAGTGTGATATTTGATCAGGCTGTACTTAGTTACTTTGTAAAAGTGTCTTCCTGTGTAATATTGAAGACATTCAACTGAAAACAGTATAGGAAGAAAGAAGCAGTAGGAACTGAAGATAGAAATATTTGAAATGAAGCAGACAACTTTAATAATGAATGCAATCAATCTTTGAGCAAATTACTGAGAAACGTAGTGTGGATTTCATCTTACAGTATAATTTAAACCCAAACTGGATGTCTTCCTAGATGATAAATTAAATGAAACCTAAGCTAATGGGCTCCAGACAGAGGTAAAAAAGTAAAATATAATGAGGTCAGTCTAAATCCAATAGTTCCTTTAAAGTTTAAGCTTTATAAACTGAAATGTTGTGGAATGTGTATGAATTAAGTTCCTTTCTGTGCCATTGCTCTTATAAAGCCAGTCCTTCAATGGTGTTCTGTTATCTAATATAATTTATCTGTAGTAGAAGTAAAGTGATGTTGTAACCATGTGCACTGCACTTTTAATTGCAAAACAGTGTTTGACATCATTAATTTGACCTATTATTTTTTTCTTAACCTTGTTTTTTATTGGAGGAATCATTCTGACCATTAAATGGAAACTTTTATAGTCTGTAAAAGCATAATTGAACTCCACTGCGCTTAGAGTCCTGCAAATGTAGTCTGCCATTGCAGGGAAATAAACTGATTTAAATTACTGCACTTGGTTTTACTTCTTTAGCTTGGGAGTAATCATTTGTGAAATCAAATTGGCACATGAAAAATGAATTGTGTAATAGTTTCAGAGGGCTGTTTCTTTGAAGGTATTGTTACCATATAATTGCATAAGGAAACCAGTGTACTTATTTAGCATACTTGCAGATACCCAAAGCAAAATTAATGTTTTTATTAGAGCTGAGGGTAAGGCAGATGAAGAAAGAAATAAATACAAGGAATGTTCAGTCTGAATACATTGCAAATTTGTATTTCATTTGTGAAAAAATTGATAAAAATGGTTACTTCTAGAAATATAGAAATGGGTGTATGCAAATTGCTTATCATTTTGTGAAATCTAGTTAAATTAAAATTGTGTCAAAGACACTATATGATTAACATATTTTAGATTTGAGATGAGTAAAATCAATACACCAATAAATGTGACATACATAAGTAATCATTGAATCAAGTGTCAGTATTTTGGTTATGCTATTTAAACAAACATACAGTATATAATTTAGATGTTAATGTAGGAATGAGATTAGGAAGTTTTCTTTTAAAATTCTGCTGTTTAAATGAAGTTGCATCCTTGTATGTGTTCTTCTGCATAGAGAAGCCCACTCTGGATTTCTGCATGCACCTCCTCATGAACCTTCGAAGTCATTGAAATGCAGATTTAGGCAAAGCTAAGACATTCTTAAAAGCATTTCTCTTTGTGCACAAAATGGCTCTTTTCAAATGATGTTAATAGTATTTTTTCTGCTTTCCATCTTTGAGCTCTGCAACCAAAAGTGATGGAGGGAGATTGCAGGTGTCTATCTGAATAACTAATAAGATTTTTCCAAATGCTGTGATTGCAGCAAACTATGATTATTCTTGTTGTCGTGTATATATCAAGCTTTATTCAATGTTGTCTCATTAATTCCAAATTAATTCTCAGAGTTACTTATTTTCCTAATATATCAGCCTCCTCTTGAAAGCTTTTTTTTTCTGTAGCTGATTTTATGGCTTAAGAAAAGGTGGGGTGATTTTTATCCTTCCTTATACTGTACATTAATTTCAAAGTCCATTCTCATTATATCCTTCAACTTCTGTAATCTCCATTATTTCTGTGTCTCTTAGTCTTTTAGTCTAAAATTTCTATCATACCAATGCAATTACTAAAATGATTTGACTATGTCTCTGCTTGCAGCATTCTTTCAAGAGAATTCTGTTGTTGCAGGAGAAAATCTTCATTTAAACTAGAGATGAATTTTCCTTTTTCCAATTAATGGCATAAACTAGGCTTTCTAAATTTTATGCTTTGAGGCCTGAGTTTAACTTGTAGACATTAGAATAGTTAAGAACATGTTAATACCCTTAAATTCCATTAAATACTTAATGCTTGTCTGAATAAGATAGACAGGGAGAGCTTTTTTAGTTTGGAGTGAAAATTTTTGGACTATCCATGTGTAGAAAAATACATTACTTTCTAAATAAATAAATTTATATTAAGTAAATTTAAGTTACTCAGCTTGGGTTGTATGAAAATGGAAAGAGGAGACCCATGCTTTTCCAAATGCAGAACTGTATAGTTCTGAGTGTAAACATCAGTGCAGGCAGGTGTGTAAGCAGTCTAGAAATTTATATTTCAATGTCTCCCGAGGTCCATGAGGAGGCACATCCAGAGAATGTGTTCTCACACATGACTATCCAGAGTTATGTGGATCAGTGGAGGAGACTATTTGGAAACTTTGTTTGTTGGTAAGTAACCCTGTTTGTATTGAGTACAAAGTAAATATGTACGGAAAACTGAATTCATAGAATCACAGAATTATTTAGGTTGGAAAAGACCTTTAAGTTCATCAAGTCCAAATATTAACCTGGCACTGCTCCGTAAATTTCTGGTCTACACTACTGTGTTAGAATCTACAGTGTGTGGATAGTTCTCTTGGTTCTCTTGGTGATGTTTTTTTGAACAAATTTTAAGCCAGAATCCCATAAAAGTATGGACATGTATTCTGATCCCAAAAATATTCAAAATACAAAACTGGTAGGTGTTCTTATTCTTTTTTGGCTGTGGCTGTAAGAGCAGTGGTGGAACAAGGTCAGAGTCTGTGGAAATAAGAAGAAGGTGGTTTCCATAGGTGTTGAATGCAAATACTTTGTTGGAAAGCAGCACAGTGCTGTTTCTTTTTTTCATTTGTGGGAGCAAGGACACACAGAATCCTTTGAGAAAGAAACATCGTTGTAAACTGGGATGGGTTTTGAAAGATAAGTTATTGTTCTCCTTGAAATAGCTAATAATTGTACAGTTGTATGTACAAATGGTTCGACATTTGTAGAATGAGAACTTGTTTTATACCAAGTCAAATAGTAATTTCTCAGATGTTCTCTACAAACTATTTTCTCAGCAAAATACCTCTGATATGCAATGTTTAGAGTCATAGAATCATTAAATCTGGAAAAACACTAAGATTATCAAGTCCAGTTGTTTACCCAGCAGCACCATTTTCACCATGTCTCTGAGTTCCTATCCAGGTGTCTTTTGAACATTTCCAGGAATGGTGGAAGTGGTTCCACCACGTCCCTGGCAGCCAGTTCCAGTGCCTGACCAGCCTTTGAGTGAGGAAAGCCACTCTCCAGCCACTCTGTCCCCAGCCTGTAGCACTCAGGGGTTTGTGTGATCCAGGTGTGGGACCCAGTGCTTGCCTTTGTTGAACCTCAAACCATTGGCCTTGGCCTTGATATTAATTAAGAGATTAAACAGGACTGGCCCCAGCACTGAGCCCTGGGAATCCCCACTTGTGACTGGCTGCCAACTGGATGTAATTCCATTCACCAACACTCGGGACCCAGACGTGCAGACAGTTTGTAACCCAGTGAAGAGTACAATCCATTAGCAACTATGCACTTAGCTGCAAAATGAATATATATTTTTTAATCTGATCCAGGCTTATTATTATTTTCAGTTAATTTCGGCTTATTTTTGATTTTTGGTGAGTGATCTGAGAAAACACTGTTCATATCAAGCAGTTTAAAAAACCACATATGTAAAATGCTAAGTAGGAAGTATGGGCTTTAGACTCCTACTGAATTTGGAGTAATTTGTAAAATGAGTGTAATGCTTTAGTATTAGAATAATGAACTTTTTATTTTCTCAGGAAATAGAAAGACACACTTAGAAAAGTAAACAAATAGAATGTTCACTTAGTTGACAGGTATTTACAGTTACTAAAACTTACAATGAATGCTGTGTCAAAGATTGCATCCTGCAAGGTCTGTGCATAAATCTGAAATTTAAAATTTAAATTGCCTGTTTTTAAATTTAAAAAAATAGTGGTATTTCATTTCACTTCAACATATTAACTTTGTTTAACTTCTGAGTGGATGACTTTAAAAACAGCCTAATTAATGACATTCTTGTGTGTCAGAGCTCAGAAATACAAATGTTTAGTTAGCTAGATAAATATTCTAGTGGATCTTGCTTTATTCTTAAGACTATATATATGTACTTTTTATTTGCATTCCATGTTAGTCAAGGGATGAAATTTAAATTGCCTTCTGCTATTTTAGTATGTCCTACTGAATGAGTGAATGAAATACTTATTTTTAATTCATGTGCATAAACAAGAGGAGTGCAATTGTTGGCTGGTCTGTTTCTACCTCTTGTTTTGTAAAGTAGAAAAATCCATGCATTGCATTGATGAAACTTAAAGTCACAAGGAATATTAAAAGTAACTTTTTTTTCTTAGAAGATTCATGATATATCATAAGAAAATATAATCTCTGCAATAAATTGCTATTAAGAGAAAATAATTTTACAGCAATTTTTGTAGTTTATCCTGGTTGTTGCATATTAATTCTAAAAGTGAATGTAAAAATTTGGATGTTCTTTCAGTACATTTCTGCCTCACTCTCTAAATTGTTATAATTTGTAATTATACAGGAGGTTCTGCATGTTGCAGGAGTGGAAATGCAGTTAACAGCTGCTGTTTCTTTTTTGACTGTTCTGCAAGAGGAGTCGGTGTCCATTCATACATACTCCCACTCCTTCCTACACATCATTCTCCAGAACCTGGAACACAGAGATGCAGGTCAGGGCTGCACAGCCACTCTGATGGCTGATGACCTCTACATGTTTTGTTTCCTTAGCGACCCTACAATACTGTGTCAACAGTGAGTGCAATCACTGTGACTTTGTATCTGGACTTGCATGAATGGAAAGATTTTTGCATGATGACCACTTTCATACTGATATTTAAATGTAATTCTGATTGAAGCAGAAAAACCCCTCTCACTTTGTCTGAAGGATTAAATCCCATACTTATTTCTGAGTCTGAGCTTCTCCTGAAGTACCAACATTTTGCGACTGAGAAAATGGAGGGAGGATGGTTGACATTTCTTCTGTGTTGATTATCTTTTCTTAATTTCTTTGACACTAATTTTAGAATACAAAGGAAAGAAAAGGACTGTTGTGCAACTATAAAGTTTCAGTGGGCGTAAGAAAAGAATGAAATGAGGGAAATTAGCTTTATAAAGCAATTAGAGTAGTTAATAATTTTATGTAGGAATTGGAAAGGGAAAAGAAATGGGGGCAGACCTTGCTTCTTACCTATCCTATTTCATACTCTGAAGCCTTGAATGTTAATATGGTGGCTTTCAGATTCATAGCTCCTTGAAGATGCATGCAAAAAGTTAGAACAAGTTTTGTAAAACCGGTACATGTTTTTGTTTAGTTGTTGTATGTACAATATAAGACATCACATGTAATTCATATCTTTTAAACAGGTGTCAGCAATGCATGGTTAGAAACTCTTCTTGCTGTAATAGAAGCTTTACCAAAAGAAACTGTCAGACATGAGGTAATACTAATTTCTTATGATCACAAAAAAATATTAAGATTGTAAGATTGTATGTCCTTGCAAGTTTTATTCACCTCAGTCAGATTTGTGGCAGTTCCATACCTGTGAAAATGGTAATGATTGTGGAACACACTGTAAGAGATGAATGGGCGAAATAGCGAGACAGGGAGGTCACCTTAAAAAAAGTAGTGTTCTTCAGCAAATAAGGTCAACACTTATTTACACTCCACTGTAACATTTCCACTGCACTTTGTATTCTCAGTAAGATGTTTTCCTGCACCCTGTTTTGGTTTACAGGTTAGTATCTCAATCTATGTCTTCATGAAGAAACTACTTTTTTTTACTATTGGACTAAAATTCCAATATTTGCTAAATGGAACTGAATGCTGGAGATCTATTGCTTAGTGTATTTCAGTAGTTCTTGGTGTACCAAAACTCTAATGCACTGCAAACACTCTTCATTTTTCCCTGTGTAGCTCAAGAAAGAAAGAAGAAAATCTGTCACTAAGCTATAATGCCAGTCCCCTTTAGTCAGCTAATTTATTCACTTTTAAGTGTTCATATTTTGTTAAGTTCAAAAGGTTTGCAACAGACATATTGACTGTTTTTATAATTTAAAACAATATGGAGATTTAAATAAACGATTATTTGTGTAGTATAGAAATCCTCATTAAAATAAGAGTAAAATTCAGAACTGTTTAAAAATTCAACTTATAAAGGGTAAAACATAAGGTTGGAACACACACAGAGAAATTATTCTAGTCAGCTTCAAAATCTAATTGCAATGTAATTTAAAATATGTAATTTAAACAGAATTGACTATTGATATGCGTAAGTGCCATTATTGCTAGTACTGATTAATTCAGTGAAAAGGTTAATGACATTTGGGATATGTTTTTGTAGATTTTTTTTTTTTAAGAAGAGGAATACTTTATTTGATGCTCACAATTTTTTCCACTCATATGCCTTCTTTTTTTTTCCATGTAGATTCTGAATCCACTTGTTTCCAAAGCACAGCTTTCTCCAACACTTCAGTCCCGCTTAGTTAGTTGTAAAATCATGGGAAAAGTAGCTAACAAATTTGAAGCTCATATGTAAGTAGACTGTCAATGTATTTTCATTCTACAGTGTAAACCAGTATTTCTCTGTTAGTGGACACAAATTACTACAAGAAAAGTAGACTTCATTGCAAAAATGAAATACTTTTTTTTTCACGGATCCTTTTCATTATTTAACTAGCATGTTTAGATTTGCTGATGTTCATCATTTTATAACTTGAGTTTGTATGTTCTTTCACAGATTTGAATGGATACCATTTCAGGCCATTCTTCCACATTGTTTTTCTTAGTAGAAAATAAGTCACACTGTGGATTTCTCTGCAAACTTACAGGCACAAAACACAACTTCATCTCCTTTAAGTTTCTTGTCATAGGAAGAGGAATTCCATTCCTAACTTTTTATTATGTAACCAAATCTAGCATGTAGATCTGTTTTTTTTTCTATCCCTAACTAAAATGTAGATATATGAGGAACTACTATTATTCCCTGATATTTTCCAGCCCTTAGATTCAGTGTCTGTGAGCCTAGACAGGAGAGAGTGCAGTGATGAAAGCAAATCTGAGTCACTCATCTGCTCAAAGCAGCTGGTGTGGTAAATTCCTTGGTCAGTTTACACAGGCCTGTGATAGCAGGACCACTTCCCCAAATGTGTTTGGTATCTGGGCAATCCAGCACAACATTACTTTGGATAATCCAGCACAACATGACTTTGAATTACAACAGAAATCCACAGTGGGCCACCAAATGCCCAGAAACTACCTAGTTGAGGAAGCACACTCTAACAATGATTTTGATCTGCCCGAAAATATAAGAATTCAGCATAACAGAAAAGAAGAACAGGACAATATGACAAGACATTTAGGAATAAATTTCTTTAGATTATGGGGTTTTTTTCTTTAATAAAAAAGAGCTAGAAGCACCCTATATATATATATATATATATATATATATATATATATATATATATATATGTGTGTGTGTGTGTGTGTGTGTATAAATCTACATATATATATATACTTGTTGAACATGCAAAATTTAATGAAAATGGTAGAGTAGTATTTTTGAGAATGTTACCAAATCTTGCTGAATTAATGCATACTCAATAATGAATTTGGAAGGTACAGATGTTCTTAGTGATTGGCTGTTGGCAGTTGTCTCTTTTCCACTTTTAGATTTTTCTTTCTCTTTTATAGTAAAATTGCTGAACCATAAACCCAGCAGATTTTTTAAATAATATCTAATAATATCTATAAATTACCTAATATAAATATCTAGGACTCTGTCAGAATAGTAGCTGCATTTATTTATTTGATGCTACAATCTCATGGAAATAAGTGACTTTATGGATTACTTGGAATCTTCTGTTAAATATAGTAGTGTTAATTCGTAGCCATAACAATCACATCTTTTGTGATGTTTCTTCAACATGATTCCTTGCTCTTCAGAAGCAGGAATCCCCACATTTCAGTAAACAGATCCTAGCACTTTTTCTGCACAGCCACTACATTTTAGGAAGATAACTCAGAATTTTCTGGGATATGTTGTTTTTCTGGTAGAGAGCTCTTGAGTGCAGTTCAGAGCTGGGTCCTCAGGTTTAGAATGTGGCAGACTGAGTAAAATTCAGGGCACACTCTCATTCCCCTTTCAGAACGGCTCTTGGTACAGGCCCAGAAGACATATCTATCCTCAGGAGTAGGCAATATACAAGCATATCTTCACTTTCTTCTGCAGAATGGCACAGTTTTTTCTCATAAAATTTATGCTATAATTAAAAACTTCATATTTGATGTTATTCCTAGTTTTTTTCTATATCCTGTCCTTGTCACGGAGCATTAGTTTTTGTACCCTCCAGTGTTCCAAGATAAAAAGTATTTTTTTCTTTTTATGTAGCCCCTAATTTAGTGTATTCTAAAATGCCAAACTTCCAAGACTGTACAATTTTTGAAACTTGAGGCTAATTTTTTTCTGTAAGAAGTAAATTAATTTCCACTGAAATGAATAGAGGCTGTGCAAGCTGGCTTGAAAATTTGCTTGTCAGTGTCTACATATTATTTATCTTGAGTTTTGCAATAACATAAGGATTTTTATAGGGATATTTTATGAATACTTATGACAGAACCTTGAGCAGTGAAAGGAAACACAATAACTGATTCTGCCAAGTTGTAATATATGTTTTTACTGAAATAAGAATCAAAATTTTTATTTTGTATCTGCCATTAATTTACATGAATACTTGGTCTACTTGTCTGAAGGCATTGCAATATTCAAGCTTTTAGCCTTAAATTTTTTTTCTTCTTTCTTCCTAATTATGTCTTGGGTGATACCTGCATATCAAAGATGAGGTATTACAGACATTTAATTGGGATTTGCATTTCCATTTGTATAATCTTTTTATTGTTTCAGTGGCTGTTCAGAAATTGTACTGAAGAATAGAATTTATTAAATGAGGACAGCATCCTACTAAAGTAGCCTACCTACTGTTTTTGTAGAGAAATTATTTCTTTTATAAGAAATAATAGATGACTATGAGCAAATTATAATGACAGTAAATATTCCTTTTCCTGTTTCTTTGTAACACATATTTGCATCCAATGTACAATATTCTTTTCTAATTGCTGATTATCAGAAAAATCCTTTACTGTGTGTGATAAATTATTAACTTTTTCTATGGGATAAACAAATAATATGTGAGTATAACTTCAGTACTATTCAATAGATTTTATATATTCTTTTTCTATATATTAATAAAAAATGTTCACATTTTTAGTGTTAAAAGAGAGGTGCTTCCATTGGTAAAATCACTGTGCCAGGATGTGGAATATGAAGTTAGAGCTTGCATGTGTCGGCAGCTGGAACATGTAGCTCGAGGAATAGGGTGAGTGCAATTTGCCTGACTGATCTAAAATACAAAATATTTCTCTAAAATGTCAACCTAACAACTCCTTTTAAAATTGCTGAATTAATGCATACTCAATAATGAATTTGGAAGGTACAGATGTTCTTAGTAATTTGCTGTTGGCAGTTGTCTCTTTTCCGCTTTTAGATTTTTCTTTCTCTTTTATAGTAAAATTGCTGAACCGTAAACCCAGCAGATTTTTTAAATAATGACTTCATCTATAGCTTCTTGAAATGATCTCAATTATCCATTGGTAGTATTTGTCTTATTTAAAAATTCTGACAAGTATTAGCAGTTTTAATAATTATTGTGCAGTGTTTTGAGAAAAAATGCTAAATGGCTTTTGTAAGCAAATTTCAGCTCAGTATCAACTTTTACTCAAACCTTGAGGGCCTTCAATATTCACACACAGGATTCAAAAAAGTCTGGAATTTTAATAAAAGAAAATGTTAATTACATACAGGATTGGTTTCTGACTGAACAAATATTTTAAAATTCGAGGTCTCTCTACCTGTTATTTTGTCAGGGAGGAAAAAAACCAGTAACTTCTTTTAGAGATTGAAAATTTATCAAGTAACATTCCTTACCCAGTGCTAGACAGCAGGGATATAGATTAGATCTTATACTAATAAGTAACCATACTGGAAAAGAAATTTTCTAAATTCTGTTTAGTGTCTTTAAAATGAACTAAATTTCATTTATTCTAAATTTCACTTATTCTGGGAGTTGAAAGTTTTAAAAAATCCTATGTATTATGCAGTGGCAAATGACAGCACTACTGGTAATTTACCCCACCTTAGAACAGTAGGTTTCATAGGGCTAAATACTTTGTTATCAATTACTAATCTTTCCTGTGTATTTTTTCTTTGATTCTTTCCTCACCAACTTTTATTTTTAGCATTAATGTATTCATATAGACTGTTCTAACTCTGAAGTTTTTGCTTAATTCCTTCTCAGTGCTTTAGGTGATTTAATCATCTCATGAGAAATGGTGGACATTGAGTGCTTTCATTATGGAAGGTATTCCAATGTGTCATGTTGAGGATGAATAAGTAGTAGGTAAATAAAAAGTAACTAAACAGACATGAGCAAATTGTCAGGTAAATGTTGAAGGTATAATGTGACAGCAGTCCAAATACTTATTTTTACTAGTTAGGGTTATTGCCACTTAAATGGTCTGTTATTTTATCATAGTTTTCTTTGAATATTTAATAATTTTCTTGGAAGAATACTGTTAACACCTCTTGATTTGCTGGTAGGTAAATAAACTCTATAAGATGCAAATCACTTTGTTGCTGATTATAAACATTTGAAAGGATTATTGTTTATATTGACTTACAAAAGGGGCAGCTGTTACTGCTTTAGTTTGATTGGAAGGGATATTTTGAGCATTTTTATTTCAGCATCCCGGAGTTAAGTATCAGCAGTATGTCAGTATGTACCAAGGCAAAAAAAGGACAAACAGAGCCCTTTTTTTACTACTTTAAATGAAGGCCAAAAGTCAGTGTTTAGACTAGTTGGGAAATGGCATTTTTTCTGAGCAGTAGATGTTCTCTGTAAAGAAGGCTCATCTTTGATTTATAAAATTTCCAGACACTTCAATCCAGCATGGCTCATATTTATTAAATTTTGACTTTGGACCCTCATATTGAGCATATTTGATCATAGGAATTTTCTTAGTGATACAGTGAAATAGCTGGAGTCCTTTGATTTTTTTTTTTCAGACTACATTTTCTCTAATTTATTTTGAGCTAATTTGAATGCTTTTTTAATGATGAAGTTCTGCATTTGAAGTTTGCATGTTTCCTTGGTTGACAAAGAAGAAAAGTCCTGAGATTTGCTGGAGGTTTTTTATTTAACTTTAATTTCCTTAGAACTTGGTCCGTTTTTTCTTCTTGGCTACCCAAAAAATATCTAAATGAATATTTCAAGGCAGAATTCTGTTTTTCAGTGGCAGTATTGTTTCATTGTAAGTTTTCTTTTGACTGCTTGCTTCATGTTGCAGGACAGAACTAACGAAAACTGTGGTGCTTCCTGAGTTAGTGGAGCTGGCAAGAGATGAGGGCAGCAGTGTACGCCTGGCAGCTTTTGAGACCTTGGTGAACCTGCTTGATATGTTTGATGCAGGTAAGAACCTAATTTAGGCTTCCTAGCCCAATTCTTAGTGCTCTAGTGCATCTTATAATGGTATTTAAATGCTTTTTGTTCCAACTGCATTATTCAGACATTTCTGATTTTATTTTATTCATTGCTTTGTCCTTTGTATTTCCTTATATTTCATGTCTTGCAGTGCTTTATATGCAGAAAGTTTTAAGGGAGGTGAGCTAGTTGTCCATGAAATCAATTATCATATTCCAAGTTTCTAATATAATACACCTAAATAGAATGAGTAAAATTACTGCATAAATTATGGGAATATTGTGTTGCTAGCATTTAACTAATTAATGTAGTGCTATCAGTACACAGAATTCAAAGTGTTAGCTCAACAAAAATGTACTGTACAGCAACTTGGTGATGAATTACTACAATATATGTATTTAAGCCATTTAGAGGAGTGGATAAGGAAAAGAAAAATATAGTATAGCTTTGGGGAGAATACTGTAAATGGACTTTTTAGCAGTGAGTGTTTATACCAGTAAGTATGATAGTAGGTTAATTTTCTAGTTCTTGAGCCTCTGTATTGGTGCTGTTAAGTTTGTGCTTCTCTTTGCACCTCTCACCCTTCACTCCTCCTCCTGCACTCCCTGCTGTAACTACTGCTTTGAGTTACTGTGAGAAGCTTAGAGACAGCAATCAGGGGTTGTTTACAGGTTTTTAAGGAATGTTTCTAGAAGTTGGGTTTGTGTGGGTTTTGCTTTCATGGCTGAAATAGAAAATGAACACTTTTTAAGGCAGGTGACCCAATATTACATCCTAGAGTGTCTCTCCCACAATATTAAAATATTTCTTCAGGCCAATCTAACTTTGTTCAGACACAATTATTTGCTGAATTTTGCAGTTGATCTACCATTAAAAAATCATTATCCCTTTAAAACTCAAACATTTTAATACAATGATTTTATTTAAAATCAGTCCAAAGATAAAAATTTCTTCAAACATTTGCTCATTTATTTTATGAGAACAGAGAGTGTTTGGATTTGGCTTTAATTTCAAAATTATTCTCTGTGAATTTATGGTATACCAAAAGATTTTGAAACACTTCTCAGTAGGTTTAAAAAATTAACATACAGAATATCCTGATTTTTCTATTTACTGTCACAGCCTGTTCAGTCTTGATCTCGCTGTATTCTTACTATTGTGGGAAATCTTGTTGTAGGAGTACTGCAGTAGTCTTTCTCTCTCTATATTCTTGGTGAATGGAGAAGGTAGTCACTGTTTATTTATTTTCTGCCTCATCCTTTGCTGGGGGATGCCTTTTCACTAACAACAAACAAAAAATGAACATAACAGGA